>NW_026925479.1:0-127500 GCF_032062105.1 Saccostrea cuccullata | reverse complement strand
TATGCACCCATATCATATATCAATTTTTGAAAATTAGGTCAAAGGGGTAAAATCATAGCATGTTCTGAAACATTTTGTTGCAGGTAATGTACATGTCAAATATAAAAGTCATATCTCTTTTGAATCAAAATTTATATATACAATATAATATTTTTGAAAAGTAGGTTAAACTTCTAGGTCAAGGTCACAGAGTCAAAAGTAATGATATATTTAGAAAAGTCTTTTCACATGTAATAAACATGTATAATTTGAATGCCCTTTCTTTTCTCTTTCAAATTGATCAATTTAAAATGTTATTTTTTGGAAAGTAAATAAAATTTTAAGGTCAAGGTCTCACTTGGGTTAAAAAATCATAGTATATTTAGAAAGTTTTGTGGTAATGTACATGTGAAATAGGAAAGCAGTATCTCTTATTATTCAAAAGTTATGACCAAGGTTAAAGCTGTCAATAAAATGTACAAACTGACAGACAAATGAGATTTAACGTCCCCTCCCTTTCCCCAAAACGGGGGACAATAATGCCCTTGCTGTTCTTGAGAAGAAGATTTATGATGGAAAAAATCCCCTGCATATTTCTTAACGCAAATCAATATTGTGTTTTTATGTCATTTTGTTTGTTATTAAACATCCCTCTCAGGAATTTTTCACTGATATGGAGACACCATCACTTGAAAAATAATGAGGACAAGTTAGATTTGAGGTCAACATTCATTTTAGGAGTTTTCAACCATTAAGACATAAAGAAATATTAACTCGATCCTTCCCCTCACCCCTTCCCAGACCCCTGTTTGTTTATGTATGCAAACTACTACTTGTATTACATTAAAAAAAATTATACAAATAGTTTAATGTGGTCCATCTCTGAATGATTTTCATTCCTATTCTAGGCCGCCGCCAGAAGATAAGTTGACACAAATTCATGAAAAAAATGTCAAGTAATCTTATCATTGATGCACTTTTATTTAATTTAATGCAGTCATATTGTGAACATTTCCAGCTCATTAGGAGTGGGAATGACCTCCAGGGGTTAATTCATAACCTTTATACCATTAAATTTACATAACATAATAACACAAGAAACAAAATTATGGAGAGTCAAATGGAAAAACTTTCCAACTATTTAGGAGTCACATGATCATTTGTCATTACAGGGACAGGGAGTGGCTTGGCTGATCGCCCTCTCACCCCCCCCCCCCTTGGAATTTGCAGGACTATAATATATACTGGAGGAAATAAAAATGACTTTGTATGCCCTAAGTGTCCCTCCACCATAGAAAACAGACCCAAACATAACTTCTTTTTTTTTTTTGGCTTCTCAGGAAATTCTGGTCTGGAAACCCCCCTCCCTCCCAGTCCCAGAAAAAAATTCTGGATCTTGTAACGGAATGTAACGTTGATAACGGGGGATAACTCTTCAGAATGTCAAAGCATCGGATGACCTTTGATCCTTTAAACTTGAACCTAACCGTTTGCATTTCAGACTATTTTACCCAAATTTATACCAAAACTTTGTACTTACCGATTGTCATTATTTAGGTCCTGTAATCTTCATGAAATATAATCCAATTAAAACACAAAATGAAATAATTCCTATATGCAATGATGTGTATACCACACTAGTAGCCTACTGCACGTGCAGTGAAATCTAAAAATGATAATGCCAATGGTAAAACTAGTACTTAAGTTGGGTACGTGACGGAAGCCCAATGTGATGCAGGTGTTCAAATACATGTATAGTGCAAGAACAAATTGAAAATTATAACTTACGAAAGATGTTTTATCTTAACTTTCCATCTAGGCCTATTTCCAAAAACAGGCAAATTAGGTGTGTTTGTGTGTGTGTGTTGATGGGAGAGGGGTGGGGGTTGACTAAATTGATTGTGTATATATGGCAGCTTTCAAAAAGTTTAGAACTGCCTTGTCAAATATAAATAAACTTTGCACATTTTGAAAAAGTCATCAAAAACTCTTTACACTAATTTGAATAATATTATTTGTTGATTTATAGATATGAGAAAATAGATTTAAAAAGTTCCAATTATGTGCCAAAAATTTATAACCCCCCCCCCCTTTATCAAACCTTATTTACATCATTAATTAGTTCTGTTGTTTAATTCAGACTAGTAATGAATTAAGGATATGAAATACTTATTAGATGGAGGCCCATGGGTCACATGGTCACCTGAGCATATTATGCTCAATTTGATAAAACATGTAATATGTAAATTATTGAATTATATTGACTTTTTCCTTGGTAAAGCCCAATATGAAGAAGTGTGCATTTAGAGGCAAACACCTTAGTGCGGGTATTACTGTCTCATGACAGCATCTAGTTACGCTCGCTCGTATCAGATTAAAAATGGCGCGGATATTACAAGTAGTCCGGTTGTTGTCTACCCATGATGCTCAGTCAGATTCATGGTATATTGGGCCAACGTAAGGCCGATGTCAATCCCCAAACAAAAAATTTCTCTCATGAGAATAGCTAGTTTTATGATATAATGCCAACAGTTAGCCCAACATTAGCGCATCATTATACATAACCAGCTATCAATATTTCATGTTGGGCCATCGTTGGCCCAATCAAGGTAACCCAACATAGATAATAGAACCATACTGTAAGATTGGGCCAACGATGTTCTGCTTTATGGGAATTATTACAAATAAATAAGCATAAACACAGTTCAAAAAATAGAATGAAACAATCTTTGGTGCTGTGATCACTTAAGTGCAAAGTTAATATGTTGAAAATATATCTTAACAAAAGCAGGCATCCAATGATAGGCATGGACAAAGAAAGTCCTCTTAATTATTTCAGAATGTGCCAACGTTGTCCCAACGTAAAGCTCTGCAGCTAATTATAAGATTAACACCATCAATTAGCTGGCAGTATAATAATTGGACCAACGTTGGCCCAATATAAATATCCCATCTTTAAAACACCTACCGGTAAACAAAATAAGACTTACAACGAGTGTGTATTACAAAATTGTGCCAACGTTGGGCCAACATAATACTACCAACTTGATAAGACATTTTCTTTAAGGGTGTATTAGAAACATTGGGCTAACGTTGGTCCAACATACTATTTCAACTTGATAAGGCACTTTCTTTGAGGGTGCATTACAAACATTGGGCCAACGTTGGGCCAACATACAACTACCAACTTGATAGGACACGTTCTTTAAGGGTGTATTACAAACAATGGGCCAACGAATGGCCAACATAATACTACCAACTTAATAAAAACATTTTCTTTAAGGGTGTGTTAGAAAAATCGGGCCAACGTTGCGGAAACATTCTACTTCCAACTTGATAAGGCAATTTCTTTAAGGATGTATTACAAACATTGTGCCAACGTTGGGCCAACATACTACTACAAACTTGATAAGACACATTCTTTAAGGGTCTATTACAAACATCGGGCCAACGTTGGACCAACATAATACTACCAACTTGTAAATACATTTCTTTAAAGGTGTATTACAAACATTGGTCCAACTTTGGGCCAACATAATACTACCAACTTGTAAATACACTTTCTTTAAGGGTGTATTACAAACATTAGTCCAACACTGGGCCAACACCAGGATCCCTCCTTCCTTGGAAACTAAAGTGAATGGAAGTTGCTTACGTTGGACCAACGTTGGCCAACATAGGAATTCCGTCATGGTCTACAAAGTTGACTTGGTAACATTGGTCCAACGTTGGCCCAACGTTGTTCCCCCAACGCCAACCATACAACCTTTTACAAATGTTGGCCCAACATAGTCATGCTATCTGGGCAGAACCCATGACGTTGGGGCCATGAAATTCACAATTTTGAAAAAAGGCACCCTTGCTTATCATAACTATTGCTTAGTTAGTTAATTTAATACCCAGGAGGAGAGACGATGATTTTCAAAGAAATAATGCATTTTCACTATATTATCTATATAGCCCCGCCCTAGCACTAAAACCCCTGACCCTGGGGCCATGAATTTCACAATTTTGGTAGAGAACTCAATGCTCTTTACATTCATGCCAACAGTTTGACTGCTTGATCTCCAGGAGTAACGAAAAAGATTTTTAAAGATTTCATTAATTTTAGTGGTTTTGGTCCCACTCCTCAGGCCCCAGGGGAGCGGGGACCATAAAATTCACTATTGTTTCCCTTCACCCATTGATGTTGTATATCAAATTTGGTTGTAATTGGTTCAGCGGTTTCAGAGAAGAAGCTAAAAATGTTCAAATGTTAACACACGACGCACGACGATGGACGAAAACGGATATGAATAGGTCACCTAAGTGACTCGGGTGACCTAAAAAACGTAAAAAAAGCATGAAACATTATAGATTTAAAAGTTTATCAAAGAGAATCATTTACCTCCGGATTGGATAAATAATGTTTGCTTGCCCTCCCGACCCAGGATAAAATTATTGCCAACAGGTAGTTTCCAGATTTCCAGAAAATTTCAACTTATTTGTTGATTGGATGATAGGAATAAAATGAAAAACCAGAAGTCTCTGTCGAGACTGAAGCTCTACTGGTTTGTACTTACAACAAAGGAAGAGAAAAGTAGATTGGGACTTGAAACTTTACAACTGCAATAGATAGAATAACAAGTAAAATTGATGCAAAGCATCAAATCGGCCGCAAACAAAATTTAGCATTAAAAAAAAATTCTTTCACAATTTTAAAAGTGTCCATACAAGGAAAGCACATCAAGATATTCATAGGTGAAATAGCTGAATCATTTTTTTTTTTAATTTCAGGCTGTCTTCAAAGCAAAATAAATAATTTAAAAAAATAAATAGACATTTTACCGCATTTCCCCATAAATTAATAGATTCATCGATGTAAAAAAAGTCAGTGATATATAAAATGATAAGAATTCATTGTCATCAAAATGAAGATGTAGACCTCTCAAGATGAACCTTGATCTTGGTCACGTGATTATGCACGCCCAGTTTCTGCAGAGTAGGCTATGCTGCAAGCCGCGGTGCAAAATGTAGAAAAAAAATTTTTGTGTCATTTGCAGCTGTAGAGCATGATTAAAACAATTTTTTTCTTGTTGGAAAACTTTTTAATTTTTATTCACCATGCACTTTCACCACGTCATTATTATCCGGAAAATCATGACGATTTCCTTTCATATCTTACACACTCCTAGGTTTCGGAGTATCTATTGTAAACTTTTTTTTATATAACCGTAAATTATCAATTATCTGATGAGAAATTATGATGAATTTGAAACATAATAACAATAAGTAATACTAAGTTTAAAGCAAGTTTAAAAAAAAAAAATTACTTTATGATATTAAGCCTACTTGTTATCACTTATGAATTATTTCACTGAACTAATAAAATAATAACGTCTCATTTCCCCACGTGCACTTTCTAACAGAACCACAAATAGATCGACCGCTGCTGCGGCCGATAATGATCCCTGATTAAGTCTCTTTTCGTGGGAAGATATTGCAAAAAGACTACAACTGTAGGAGTAGCTTTTAATAAAATTTTAAAATATTTTCAATTTTAGTTACCATGGCAACATCATTCATCAAAAAAAAGAAAAGACAATTATGTATCTCAGTGAAGTCTACTTGCATGCCACATAATATTAAAATCAGACTAAAACTGTGTTTGGAGAAGCATTTTGAGGGTATTTTACAACAAGAGGCCCACGGGCCTTATAGGTCACCTGAGTATTGTGTAACAACTTTCAAACAATTAAATTTGGTTGTTGTTTTAAACCAGAGGCCATGAAATTCACAATTTACAATTTTGAAAGAGGCACCATTGCTTATCATAATTATTAACTTAGCATGCTTACTCTATTTACTTAATACCCAGAGGTAGATCAGAGTAACAAAGAAAATGCACTTCCACTTTATACCCAGTTGTGCACCTCACCTTAAAGGAACCACTGACTCATGGGCCACATATTTCAAAATTTTGCAAATTTTATCATGAAATGGTTGATTAATACCAAAGAGCAGATTTCAAAGCATTTATTTTTTTCAGACTATGTAACCCCCCCTCCCCTCTGACCCTGGGGGCATAAAAAAAACACTTTGCTAGATGCACCTTTCTTAATCATAAATATATAAATATATACTTGGATCATTGGGATAAAACCCAGAAGCAAAGGAAAATATTTTCAAAGAATTAATGTATTTTTACTATATAATCAATAGAGCCCCGCCCTAACACCAGAACCCCTAACCCTGGGGCCATAAAATTCACAATTTTGGAAGAGGCCCTCTTGCTCATCATAACTATGTGCTTAGTTAGTTTATTTAATACCCAGAAGCAGAGAAGAAGATTTTCAAAGAATAATGAATTTTCACTATATAATGAATAGAGCCCTGCCCTAACACCAGAACCACTGACGCTGGGGTCATAAAATTCATAATTTTGGAAGAGGCCCTCTTGCTCATCATAACTATGTGCTTAGTTAGTTTATTTAATACCCAGAAGCAGAGGAGAAGATTTTCTAAGAATTAATGCATTTTCACTATATAATTAATAGAGCCCCGCCCTAACACCAGAACCCCTGACCGTGGGGCCATAAAACTCACAAATCTGGAAAAGGCACTCTTGCTCATCATTACTATGTGCTTAGTTAGTTTAATATTTAATACCCAGAAGCAGAGAAGAAGATTTTCAAAGAATAAATGCATTTTCACTATATAATCTATAGAGCCCCGCCCTAACACCTGAACCCCTGACCCTGGGGCCATCAAATTCACAAATCTGGAAGAGGCACGCTTGCTCATCATAACTATGTGCTCAGTTAGTTTATTTAATACCCAGGAGCAGAGAAGAAGATTTTCAAAGAAATAAGGTATTTTCACTATATAATCTATGTAGCCCCCCCCCAGCATTAGAACCCCTGACCCCAGGGCCATGAATTTCACAATTTTGGTAGAAGACTCAATGCTCATTACATTCATGCTAACAGTTTGCCTGCTTGATGTCCAGGAGTAAAGAAGAAGATTTTTAAAGATTGCAATAATTTTGGTGGTTTTGGCCCCACCCCTCAGGCCCCAGGGGGGTGGGGACCATGAAATTCACAATTTTTGTTCCCCTTCACCCATAGATGCTGCATACCAAATTTGGTTGAAATTGATTCAGTGGTTTCAGAGAAGAAGCTGAAAATGTTCAAATGTTAACACACGACACACGACGCACGACGACGGACGAAAACGGATAGCAATAGGTCACCTGAGTTACTCAGGTGACCTAAAAATGTCTTATTTTTTTTAGAAACCACGGCAAAAATGTTCATCAAAATCTAAAACCGATACACAGAATAATGCACCTTAGTGTAGTCTACTTGTGTGCCAAGTACTGTAGATCACTTTATTTTCGCGATACCTTATTTTCACGAGATAGTCATTAACTATTGATTAGCGAGACAAAATTTTCACGAATTTTGGTTATTGCTCTATATAATCTTAAGGAATTCAATTATACGCGGGAATTAAATTTTCGCGAGCACATTGTCTCGCGTAATTACGCGAAAATAAAGTTATCACGAATAAAAAGTGATTTACAGTACTAGTAAAATTGAAATCAGACCAACACTGTAGGAGGAGTAGCATTTTGAAAGTATTTCACAGAAATTTCTATTTATAGAAACAATGGCATCAAAAACCGTTATACAGAATTATATATGTTAATCTAGTCTACTTCCGTGCCAAGTGATATTGAAATCAGAATAAAACTATAGGAGGAGTAGCATTCTGAATGTATTTCACAGAAATTTCTACTTTTAATACACGGCAACATCGTTCATCGAAATCAAACACCGACATATGGAATTATGTATGTTAGTGTAGTATACTTGTATGCCAAGTTATAATGAAATCAGACAAAAATTTTGGAGGAGAAGCATTTTTATATTACTTCACAAACATTTCTATTTTTAGTAACCACGGCAACACCGTTCATCGAAATGAAAACCGTTACACAGAATCTTAAGTGTAATTTACTTGTGTGCCAAGTTACATTGAAATCACATCAAAACTGTAGGAGGAGTAGCATATTGAATGGATTACACAGAAATTTCTAAATTTAGTAACCACGGCACGTTCATTGAAATCAAAAACCGATAAACAGATTTATGTATCTTAGAGTAGTCAACTTGCCTGCCAAGTGATATTGAAATCAGACTAAACCTGTAGGAGGAGTAGAATTTCAATAGTATTTCACAGAATTTTCTATTTTTAGTAACCATGGCAACACCGTTCGTCGAGAATTATGTATCTTAGAGTCTACTTATATGCCTTGTTATATTGAAATCAGACCAAAGCTGTAGGTAAAGTAGCATTTTGAAAAATTGTTTACAGACAGACGGACGGACGACGGACACATTACTTTCGCATAAGCTTTTCTTTGACCAGAAGAGCTAAAAATATTGAGTAAGAAAAAAGATTCGAGTCGGGTCAGTTTTAGTCAGTCGGTCGGAGAGGGCAACAAAACAATTTTTAAAGACACCCGAAATTGCTGCTAAGCATCAAATCGGCCGCAAAAACATATCAGTTTAGCATTTTATGGAATTTTCTCAAAAATAAATTCAAAGGAAACAAGATGTGTTTGTGAAACACTGACGCCCACGTCTGGCAACATAGTGAAGATTAAACTTTTCTTAAATGCAAATTTAATATATTGGTACCAAAAGTAGGGAATTATCACTGGAATACAACTGTGAAATATGAAAATAGGCGAAGGTTAAAGTTTTTTCATTAGTACGGAAATCTGCAAGATCAAGGTCAAAAGATCAAGGTAATTGGTATCCAATGAAAGGTCTTGCCACAAAAAATACATATATGAAGTATGGAAGCCCTAGCCCTAACCCTTCAAAAGTTATGACCAAGGTTAAAAATTTTAAAGAGTAGGTCAATTCCTAGGTCAAAGGTCTTACTATCAAATGAAAGGTCTTGTCACAAGGATTAAATATGTAAAGTACAAAAGCACTAGCCCTAACCCTTGAAAAGTTATCGTCAAAGTTTGCTTTTTAAAAGTAGGTCAAACTCCAAGGTCAAAGTTGGTATCCAATGAAGGGTCTTCTGACAAGGATTATATATGCGAAGAATGAGATCACTAGCCCCTAGCGTTCAAAAGTTATGGCCCAGATTAAAGATTTTCAATAAGTACAAAAATCTCCAAGGTCAAAAGGTCAATGCAATCACTCTAAAAAAAAGTTTTACTTGTTGTTTTTAAAATAAGATATTAGATTAAGAAAAACTAGTAATAATTAATAATCCATTTAGTCAGAATAGCAAGTAAATGACTATCATGGTTAGTAATTGAAAACATAATTAGTAATAAGGATGAATTCATTTACTTATAAAATGATTTACTAAGTATCAATAGAATTACTTAAATTATAGGAATTTTATTACTTTAAGTTAGTAAATGAACTACTCATTTTTGTTAAATTATTATTACTTAATTTAGAGATAATATGCTTTCTATTCACTAAATTTTATGAATTATTACTAAGTAAATGTAATTCTGAAATTAATTAAAATCTAGAATATTTTTACTCAAAAGAATACTAAGTAAATGAAATACTTATCATATTTATTAAAATCGACATTATTTACTAGAAACACTGCAAGGTACCGACCCTCTGACATGTGAGTACTACTCACAGATTTTTTTTTATCAGAGTTCCCTAATTGGGCCTTCTGAATAGTTTAATAGAAGAAATCTACTTACGATGGAAACAATTATACTTTCTATTTCTTTTACCAATTTCTTTGTAATTGTTTTATTATATATAACAATAAAACATTTGATTCCAACTTCGAAAGCCTTAAAAATTGAATAAGTTGTATCTTTTAAAGGACCATTTTAAAAATGGTTAACCATAAGTACTTAATATCGCATTTTTATTAGCGTGACTTTTTTTTCACATGAAGGTATATTTAGAAGAAAGATAACTCCTCCTCACAGACAATTAGTGATTAGACTACCAAATTTAAGTAATTACTGATCTGAATTTTCCTTGATTTAGTAAATAAATTTTTGTTTTAAGTAAATCAATTAAATACAATTCAAACAAGATGTGTTTGTGAAACACCTATGCCCCTGTATGGCAACATAGCAAAGGTTAAACTTTTCTTATATGCAAATTTAAATTATTGGGATTTCTTGATATCTCCAAGGTCAAAAGGTCAAGGTTATTGGTATCTAATGAAAGGTCTTGCTACAAAAAATACATATGTGATATATGGAAACACTTGCCTCAACCCTTCAGAAGTTATGGTCAAGGTTACCAATTTTGAAATGTAGGTCAAACTCCAAGGACAAAGGGAGAGATTTGGTGGTACCCAAAGAAAGGTCTTGTCACAAGGATGAACTATGTAAAGTATGAATGCTATAACCCTAATCCTTTTAAAGTTACAGTCAAGGTTTGCTTTTTAAAAGTGGGTCAAACTCCAAGGTCAAGGTCAAAGGGTCAAAGTTCTTATTATCCTATGAATGGTCTTCTCAAAATGATTACATATATGTAAGTATGAAAGCACTCGTAAAAGTTCAAAAGTTATGGCCAAGCTTAAATTTTTTTTTCACAAGGATGGAAATCTCCAGGGTCAAGATCAAAATTTCATAGTTGTTGGTATTCAATGAAAGTTCTTTCAACAAAAAATATATATGTGAAGTATAAATGTCCTGATATTTACTGTTCAAAACTCAAAAGATTTTGATAAAGAATAAGTTTGGATTTTTTGTGTATAAGTGAGTCAAACTTCAAGATCAAGGTCAAATTTGGTGATACTCAAAGAAAGGTCTTGTCACAAGGAATACACGTGTGAAATATGAAAGTCATAGCTCCGCTAAATCAAAAGTAATGGGCAAGATTAATGTTTCTGCGGATAAACAGACAAACAGAGAGACAGCTAGACAGACAGATGGACACGACAAAAACTATATACCCCCGAAACTTCGTTTACGGGGGCATTAAAATATTAATTATATAGTAAATAGTGGTAAAATGTAAGTAAAGACCAAGTAATGATATTACTTATATACACAAATTTAAGTAAATATAAATTACTAACTAAAACTTTTTAGTGTGTAAGTAAAACAATTCTTTAAAATGCAAAAATCAAGTAAAACATTTGAATCTAGTAATTGACATATATTTCAGTAATTGATTTTAAATTTTAAGTAAATGCTTAGTAATTATCTATTACTTATCTTTGTTATTTCAAGTAAAAAATGACTACTAAGTAAAACTTTTTTAAGAGTGATTGGTATCCAATGAAAGGACTGGCCACAGTGAATACATATGTAAAGTATGGAAGCCCTAGCCTTAACTATTCAGTATTTATGGCCAAAGTTAAAAATTTTAAAAAGTAGGTCAAATTCCAAGATCAAGATCAAAGGCTTAAAATTCTTGTTATCGAAGGAAAGGCCTTCTCACAAGAATTAAATACTTGAAGTATAAAAGCCCTATTCCGTACCGTTCATAAGTTATGGCCAATGTTCAAGTTTTTTCATAAAAACGGAAATCGTCAAGGTCAAAAGGTCAAGATTGTTGGTATCCAATGAAAGGTCTTTCCACAAAAAATGCCTATGTGAAGTATAAATGTCCTGGTATCTACAAAAGATGTGGCCAAAGTAAAAGTTTAGTATTTTTGTGTTAAAGTTTGTCAGACTCCAAGGTCAAGGTCAAATTTGGTGGCACCCAAAGAAAGGCCTCGTCACAAGGAATACACATGTTAAATATGAAAGTCATAGCTCCACTAAATCAAAAGTTATGGGCAAGGTTAAAGTTTTTGCGGACAGAGAGACAGACACACACGACAAAAACTATATACCCCCGAAACTTTGTTTACAGGGGCATAAAAAATCAAATTAAAAAAAAAAATTACATTCACCATGCATGATAAATTTCTCTGAAAGCTGTTCCCTTGCCATATGCCAACTTTTTGGGGCATTTTCCACAAAATTAATAAATGCAAAGACAGTGAAGAGAGAAAAAAATCGATGTGTCATTTGCAACTATAATTATTAATGTATTCAAAACAAAATTAACTTCCTCTTCAAAACTTGTAAAATTAAACAAATTTTTAAAAAAGCGAGATATCAGAAATTACTGAATATCTAATGAGAAACGCAACACAAATTAAAACCTAATTACAACCACTAAGACAAAGTATGAAGCGAATATTTAGAACTTTTATTCATGATTGTTATGTTTGTTATCAGTAAAGAATTACTTCATCGAGGCAATGAAAAAAATAACGCCTCAATTCCCTACGCGCACAATTTAACACAACCACAAATACACCGGCCCCTCCAGCGGCCGAAATGAAATTATGTTTCAAATTTCGTGGAAAAAATGCATTCCTGTCAAGCGCACGAGAGAGTTGATTTTCCAAGAGATAATTCATCGTCCAAAACCAACTGTTGACTACGCTTCGTTCTTCTCACAATTCATACCATTTCGCTCGTTCCCATTTACCGTATCTGAATTGAATTAAAGAAATCGGAGACCCCCCCCACCAGTGTTCCGTATGTTAGATAAAAATTACTATTTTAAGGTAAAACAAATTAATGATAGAAGAAAAATAGAAAGTACAGAGCAGACAAAAAGCTTAAAATATTTTAAGTTGGAAGTATATACGATACCGTAGAATCTTCCAATGCCAAAGTCGGCTGTGTGGCACAGTGGTAAGAGTGTCTACCCTAGAGTCGCGAAGTAAGGAGTTGATCCTTTGATCCTAACTTCGAATCCCACTGTGGGACGTGGAGACCGGTCCTTTGGATGAGACCTACACTATAAACCGAGGTCCCGTGTCGCAGGAGTTGCTGGCACGAAAAAGATCCCTCGCTTCTCAAAGGCCCCAAGTGTGCTGGGTATAGGTCAGAATTTGTAGCCCTCCACTGACGAATGGTTTAATTTGTCTCCATATGAGTGAAAAATTTTGAGAGGGATATTAATTATACAGCAATCAATAAATCAAAAGTCACGAAGGAGTTGAACAGTTCAAATCCCACTGCGGAACGAGGAGACTGGTACTTCGAAAATCAAGTGTCGCTGAAAAGTGCCTTGTATAGGTCATACCCGGTAACTTGCAGCCATTTACCGGAAAGTTGTGGGGTCTCATAAAAACTAAAACAATTACACAGACCATTCAACTATTGTTCTCTACAATGATTTCAATCTTTTTAGTTAGGTGTTTCAGAAAGAAGAGAAAATCTTCAATATGCCTGTACGTTTTACATATCTTTAAAGCAATATGAGCTGCAACTTTGATGTCGGAATTTTTTGCTTCAGAATTGGAAATAACTATTTCAATGAGAGAAAAAAAAAACATTGTTTATAAACTTCTGTTGTTCATATATTTGCGATGGAAGAATTATTTATAAGCTTCGATTGAACCAAAATTACATTATTATCGCCCTGTATAAAACTGTATATTGAATTGCATGTAGAAGTCTTTCTTCTGCTTTATTTTAGTCTAATATATCATAAAGGTACAAGCTACATAGAAAGAACTATATGCGGTATATTGCATATGTTTGCCCCCACAAAAGTCAAATTTTGAAAACTTCCTGAAATGTGCTGAATTCAATAAATTGTACGAGAAATATAAGTTAACAGAAAATATTATAGTTCCAGAGCAGTGTATTCACAATTTCTGTTTTTATGACGTCACAAACTAGTCCGATTTTATATCCTTTTCCAGAAAGAGGACAAAATGGACAAAATTTCAACAATTTAAGCTTTAAGATTTATAGAGCGCATGTGTGTTCAGGAACAATATTGACATATTTCATTGATATTATCATTCTACACATCATATCAAAATATTTATCCTGAACACACATGCGCTCGGTGACTTTTATTAAAAATATCGACGAAATATGTACATTTATCTGCAAAATTCATAAAAAAACTGAAATTACGTCATATTTGTGACGTCATTACGTACATATGACGTCATTACTTATGAAATTATTCTGTGCTTTGAAGTCAGCATATCTTCCCCTGTTTAAGGACTTAATTAAATATTACTCCATCAAAGTTTGATTTTGGGGGGCAAATGTTGGTTAATACCGCATATAGTTCTTTATCATAATAACACATTTTAACAGTAAAATAAATTTTTCAAAAATGCAGCTCATATTGCTTTAACAATATTTTTAAAGCTCTATATTGACTAGAGGTATTGTGAGCAATTAGCCCAAAGCGTAACAGACGGATGGGCGAACTGACATCCCGATTACTATATACCCTCTCGCTTTTCAAGCGTATGCAAAAGATTTACATATGTAAATATGCTCTTTCCGAGAAATTAGCTCACTAAATGATACCCCCGCCTCCCATATATATATATATAATGGCAGTGTCCATGTTATGCTATGGGAAACCCAAAATATGTGTCGGATCAAAAAGTAAAACACGAGGTGCACAATGACAATATGGACATCCCGCTTTTCAAGCGGGGGGTATAATGAATTGATGTTCAATAAAACCTTTTTAAAAAATCAACTTTGGTGATAGCTTCTAAATGATATCTAATAGGACGTACATAGTTGGCACAATATGTCATAAAAAGGACATCTCACCCACAAAGACACCGAAAGCGCGGGGGGGGGGGGGGGGTAGCACAATTGTTTGAATTTGCTTGTTATGCTTATATAAAGACAGTCTTTGTTCTTCTTAATTTAGCTTTGTTGTTCTGTTAAAACAGTCACGTATTTTATATAATTGAAAAAGCAATTGTACTTCTATTTTGTGACTTTGAGAGAATTACTATTGCTGCACAAAATTTACATGAGTAAATATGCTCTTTCCGAGAAATTACCAAAAATTTACATTTTCTGACTTTGAAAAAAAAAATTATTCTGTTGTTCGCCAGAATATCAATCTTTATAAAAGCAATCATTATACCACCGCTTGAATGTCCGTCCGACTGTTATGCTTTGGGGAATAATAGAATCATTCATTACTACGAGTGTGGGATAGTGAAATTCCACCGAGGGGACAAGATTCACAGTCTAGGACGAGGCTTTGCCGAGTCCTAGACCGTGAATCTTGGCCCCGAGGTGGAATTTCACTATTCCCACACGAGTATGTAATGAATGATTATTTTTCTCGCATTATTTTATCCAAAATAACGGCCTGTCAATGACGTCGCCATGATGGGGCTAAAAAAATATTTTAAATTTTCCATCTAATTAAAAATCTAAATACACCATTGGAGAGAGCGTATCTGAAAATGGTTTACACGTAGTGTAAACTGATAAAATAAATGTCAGTCCGTGTAATTAATCAGAGAGATTAAAACTGGGAATAAAAAACTTATCTATCCGAGAGCGTAAAAGAAGAATCATTCCACGATCTAAAAATAGTGCCATTTAAAAAGTGAAAATACAACAATATTTTGAATGAAAATAAGTTTATATTAATAAGTTAAATGACAACATTTTTAGTTTGTGTAATATTTTTTTACATTGTAACAATTTTTTTATATAAAGACGGAATGTTTACGTTATCGCTCGTGGCGTAGTAATACACAGTGTAAGACAGAAAAATCTGTCTCACACCGGACAAGTCAATCTTACACTGGTGATTATGCGAGAAACCATGATCTCTTAACCATAGCTCCTCTTTTACCACTGATCAAATTTTAATGAGACTTTCTCAGAATCTTTGTTACATAATGCCATTGTGCACCTCTCATGTTACTTTTTGATCGGCACACATTTTGGGTTTCCCAGAGCAAATCACCGTTACTGCCAATCTTTCTATAATATTGAAGGGTACCCATTTCTTATCCGCAACTCCTCCTATCCCACTGAATAAAATTTATAGATGCTCTCACAGAAACTGTTATATAATGCTAATGTGCACCTTCTATTTTAATTTTTGATCTGACAATTAGCGGAGCAAAACATGGACTTTGCCAGTATAACTATATCAGAGCGGGGGGAGGGTATTTAGTGAGCTCATTGCTCACAGTACCTGTAGTATTAGCATTTCAATTAGTAATGAAGTTTTGAGGACGGGGTTTATATGGTGTTCATGATGGGTTGCCCCTATACATTGATCATGTACTACAGTGTAGTCATCAATAACGTTAGAAAAGTCCAAAATTTTCTGAAGTGTTTTCCATTGCTACTGTTTTTTACTGTAGTCCTGGATGATTCTTCGACACAGATATTTAATTTGATGTTTTCTTGCTATAATTCCTGTTATCCAAAAGTTGGTCAATCTCTGCGTCCGATGTTTCTGCAAATCTCGTCACTTGAAACGATGAGCCTATTGACTTCACATTATTCCTAGCCGGTCAATAGCAAAAAATACAGACGGTCAATTTTTTGTTCAGGTGGAATAATATTTTAATTATCGACTTCGTCTGTAGAGAGTTATACTGTGAGGATATCTTAATGTTTATAACATAGTAAAAAAAAATTTATGAAGCGCGACTAGTCCTATAACTTACATATGTCATTGACCTATTGTTCTAACCAAATGTTTATTCGATCATTGGATTTTCTGTACAATTTCCTCATTGTGCTTGATTCAGTATATATTAAACTTTACCTCTATTACGTTACATATATATGATGCTTGAGGAGGGCGCTTATGTGCTACAGAGGTAACTGGAACAGATTTTTATGCCCACATTTGGTTGACTCTGTTGCTTGAATGACTCTGTTGCTTAATTGAATGATTTTAATTTACCCAGAAGCATGACCTAGCGACTTCAAACCATGTTGTAATAAAGCCAAACATTCAAAGACAATTCCTTTTTCCTCTAAAGTATAACCTAAGATGCCTGCTGCGTGTCCCCATTTAAGACCATCGACTTTTATTGACCCATAGTTATTTGTATATCCTGAACCTATAATTTGACTTGATCAATCTTTAACATATAACTACAGAAGCAACTTGACAGGCAATTTACTTTGACAAATATTCTTTTTGTTTCTCGAGGGGAACTTTTAAAATTAAATATAGTTTTGAATTTAAAACGGAAAACTGAATCATTATATCTACAAAAGGACAACTTTTTGAATACTTCAAATAGTGTGCAGATTTGATCTAATCGATTTTAAAACGAAAAAAAAAATTAGCTGTCAAATGGTGTCATCCTTAATCAATGTTAATCATTATTCTGAGTTGTTTTTTTTTTCACTCAGAACAGTTACGATAACTAATGGCAAATTTTCATACCAAAGATTCTTATATAAAAATAGGATAAATATAAAAGTTAACCATCACTATTCTTTTTCTTCCCCTTGTAAAATTACATGTATTTTCATTCTCAAGGATTTATATTGAAAACAAGATTTAACCATATTTTATCCAAAAATGGCGGTATATAGCACAGATCTGTATACACCAGACAGAAATGGAGAGGAAGAGAAAAAATGCTGAACATTTTAAATCTTTGCGATTCCATCTTGTTCTGTCATCTTTTTTTTAATCTTTCGTAACGTATTGATTTTTCGTCTTTCTTTCCCGCTTTTGTTTGCACAAATTGGGAAGATTTAACGAGATGTTGCTCATTAGGACAGGTACTCAGTAATGCGCACTTCCCGTGATCTGCTGCTCCTAATAAAAATTCAGTGCAGAGAGGTGACATTTGTTTCTCTTAATACATTACGTTCTGTCAAGATAAAGTATCCAAAGACGCTGAAAAATGCCCTTTTGCATTTTAACATTTGTCTCCATTACAAGATAGTCTGTCACTTCGATTTTCTATCATTAGATGTAACATACATAAAGGATTTTTTCACCCGCTTAAAGCTGGACACGACTCGTAAATAGGCACGCGCCATTTCGATATTACTATCGTCGATATCGGCACCGGGGTATACTATTCGTATTCATTACACTTGGTTGCGGGTATCGGCGCGGAATGTCGACCTGTGTTTATGCTGGCTATCTTCCATTACCTTTTTTTTTTTTTACACTTTATTGCAGTTACGTGTTCATGTGTTTGTATACTGCACTGACTTGTGCAACTATTGTAAGTTTCTTAAGTAGCATCATTTTCATGCATAATTAGGAAAATGTATATAGTTAATTTTTGTCGCTGTATATCTTAGGTCCATCTATACCTGTGACGACTGAATACACTGAACAGTAACTAGTCAGCCGTTTTAAAAAGGGGTCCTCAGACATAGCGAGAATTCGATCAAAAATGGCTAACACATTCCTTCTACGAATCGTGTTCAGCTTTAATGTGTGAGTTTCTCAGTTTGAAAAGTTCATATGTACTAGTATTTTGACGTACTGCTCATAATATATCGTTATTTTTAAAAACTCAATAAAACGGAGAAATTTTCAACAATCAAAAAAAATTGATTGTAAGAACTGTCTTTGGTCATTAAGATATATACATGTGTATATTTGATTTATTATTATACATGATATACGTATATACTGATATGATGATATGTTCTGATTTTTTAACTACATTATTGCATGTTTTTTATTTTAAAATATTTTTTGAGAACAGGTTTTGTAATTTTTACCAATTAATGCGGCTCCGTTATTAGCAGACTTTATTTTGTTTTATGTGTAGCAGAATTTATTCAAAATCTTATAGGGTTATCTCTTCGAGGGTGTATTTTCAAACTATTTCCCCGTCTTGATGTCATATTCTTCCCTATTTAACAAACTATGCAGCTTCCCTGTCATATTTGTGATTTAATATTTTATAATTCTATCATATCTCCACAGCTTTTTCTGAAGTTTAATGACGGTAGCTTCAATTTCTTGGAGAATGAGAAACTTTTTAAGAGTACTGTGCAGCAATACATTCAAGAAGTGGTGTAAATCGGATGTGGATACTTAAAAATTCCAAGGAACTTTTGGACAATTTGAAATCACAAGATTTTACCAAAATCAACAGCTTAAATACTTACGACTTTTCAACTTTATACACAACCATTCCCCACGATAATTAAAGTCCAGGCTTTTCAATAAAAATGGAACTCGTAAATTTACTACCTTGTTGGTCATTTGCAAAATTATTTTGTTAAAATTATTCTGATTGTACACACAAGTACTCTGAAGTCGACATCAAAAAGATGCTTGAGTTTCTGATTGACAATATCTATAATGTTTTTGGAGACCAGGTCTAACAACAATATGTAGGAAATCCAATGGGTACAAATTGCGCCCCGTTATTAGCAGATCTATTTTTTGTATCCATGTGAAGCAGAAGAAAACACTTGCTGTGGCCTTCAACTCGACATTTAGATATACTGACGACGTATTGTCAATTAACAATTGTAATTTCCATCCTTATGTCGATACGATATATCCTGGTGAGCTTGAGATGAAAGATATCACAGTCTTACACATCTGTTTCATATTTGGATATTTTACTTGAAAAAGACGTTAATAGTAATCTGTCAACAAAGCTCTATGATAAACGTGATGACTTTAACTTTTCTATCGTCAATTTCACATTCTTATGCCGCAATGTACCTTCATCACTTGCATACGGAGTTTATGTATCTCAATTGATTCGATACACAAGAGCATGCTCTACGTGAACAATTTCTAAAACGAAGTAAATTTTTGACAAACAAGTTGATGAAACAAGAATATCAGCAGTCTCGTTAAAGTCATTATTTCGTAAGTTCTGTGGTCGATACAATGACCTTGTCAGCAAATACAAGTTATCATTCAGTCAAATGCTGTTTTTTTCTGTTATTTCCCGATCATGACAAGGAGCACACGGCGGGTGTGACCGGTCGGCAGACTCCTCCATGACACCTAATCCCACCTCTGGTGTTTTGGAGGTCCGAGTTTGCTCTGCTCCTGTTTTGTATTGTTTTATGGACTTTTGATTTTGAATACTGTTCGTTATCTCCATATGTTTCATTTTTTAGTCTTTCAGCATATGTGAGATTTTTGAATCCTGGTAGTTTTTTTTTTTTTTTTTTTTTTTGCTCGACGTTGGATATTTTCAATCATATCAATATGCTTCATTTTGTAAGGATGCCAAACAAAACTTGCAAATTCAAGATGATATCTTCATAATGTTTTAAAGAGTGATACGAATGTTTTGGTATCCATGTATTGGAAGGTCCTTCTCAACAGTGCAGACATCGAGTTTGCTTTATTTACTTTTTTACTGGTGTGTTTGTCAAAGGCCAGGTCTGAATCGATCATAACTCCAATTTTTTTTCTTCAGGTATTGTCTGAAGTGTTGTGGACTTCAGTGAAAATGTTTTGTCTGGATCTGGTCCTGGTTTACCAATATGCATGCGTTTGCATTTGTCCGGGTGAAAGCGAAGAAGCCAAGTGTCCCTCCATGTACTAAATAATCTAAATCATTTTGTAGTTGTTGTTTTTCTACTCTTTTATTGATGATGTTGAAAATCTTACTATCATCTGCAAACAAATACTCATCGGATTCCACCATATCTGGCAGATCGTTGATAGAAATAACGAAGAGTACGGGCCCGAGTACTGATCCTTGTGGTATCCCTGATGTCACTTTAGACCATGTTGATTTTACATTGTACTGATACCTGTATTCTGTCAGTCAGAAAGCTAAATATCCAACTTCTATTCCATATGCTTTCAGTTTGTTCATCAATCTTTTGTGAGATACTGTATCGAACGCCTTCATATAGTCTAAGTAAATTACATCTAAAGAACTGCCGTCATCAGGGGCTTCAATCCATTTGTCAAGAACACTTAGCAACTGTAACGAAGTTGATCTCCCTGATATAAAACCATACTGGCGATCTGTAAATAGTTGATTTGTCTTCATATGTTTAATTATTTGTTCTCTTATAAGTGTCTCCTTGATTTTACATATGATGGAAGTCAAACTTACTGGTCTGTAGTTGCTTGCCATGCAATTCTTTCCGTTTTAAATATAGCTGTGCTTTGTACGTGTGGTACAGTTTTCTGTTTGACAGTTTGGTTGAACAATATCGCTAAGGGTCTTGGTATTGATGATGCTAGTTCTTTAAGAATTCTCGGATGTATTTTGTCTGGACTTGGTGATTTATCTATTTCTAATTTGTTCGACAGTTTTGATATGTCCCCCTCTTTTATAGTGATATAAGGCATTTTAAATCTTATTTCCAGAAGAAAAGTTGGCAGTTGTGGCACCTCCCCTTGTGGTTCTTTGGTGAAAACACTGTTGAAAAATGTTGCAAGCATTTCAGTTTTTTGTAGGTCATCATCTGTTTTTCTGAGTTCTGGTCTGTTTGGTCTGTTAGTAACTCTCCAATACCTGATCTAGTTTTTGATTTTATATTTTTCAGATAGCTTTTAGGTTTTTCTTGCATTCATTGCCAAATTCTTCTCGTGTTTTGTTTTTTAGTTTGTTTGTAGCTGTCTTTATACCTCACCCCTGTCAACGCGCGATCGGCAACGCTCATGCGATCGGCAACGCAGATCAAAACATTGAAGAAGAAAGTATTGTAGGGGGTAAATTTAAATAGTTTTGTATGTGCTGGAGTGTAACCAGCTGAAAATAAAATGAGAAAACATTTAATTTAGATAATTATCTGCAGTTTAGGATTTACCGAGAGTAAATTTGTTTCACAGTTTCTGTGCAATTGCTACCGATCAAATCGCCAATGTTCAGAATATCAAATTTTCATGCTTTGAAATAGTTATGTTCCCCAAACGGAGTTTGGGAACATATTGTTTTTACTCGGTTTCTTATTATTAAGGTCTTCCGTTTCCAACGGAAGACCTTATTGTTTTCGTTCGGTTTCTTTTTCCCTATTATTATTCTTTTTTTTTCTTACCGATTTTGTGCACGCGAGTTCTCGGAAATGGCTCGACCGATTTTCACCAAATTTTCAGATCTGATAGATATTTATCTAAACCTTGTCGGAAATTTTAGTCGTCGATGACGTCACTTCCGGTCGTGAGATATGGACGATTTTCTGATTTTTAGAGGTTCGGCTTGTCCTGGAAACTCCTCCGGAACGACTTAAAATATTGACTCAATATTTTCAGTGAAAGTAAGAGAAGGTTTGCTGAGTTGCAGGCAGGCGTCCAAGTCTTCAGAGCGCAAAAGGCGCCGAAGCTCAGTAGAGCCAAAAAAATGTCTCGGAAACATCTCACAAAATTTGACATCTTTTGTTTTATATCTTCGTATCTATTCATAATTTGTTAAAACATATAGAAGAAAAGTTGTACAGAATTACAAGACCTTTCATATGGAATCACTAAAAAAGGGGATGGCCCCTCAAATCAGGGGCTCAGAAGGGCCAAAACTCTTTCATTTATATCTCTTTATTGATCGATATTTTGTTATACATTACAGAAGCAAAGATATTCATCGAAACAATCTGCAACAATATATAATAAAATTTTGATCATATGTTACGTAATTAGGGGTCACAAGGGGGCACAAGGTCAAATCTTAGACGCTTTATATCTCATAAAGGGGGAATATTTTGAAAAGCAATACTGAATAAAAGATGCTCAAAATAATGTTGTAAACAATATTCATGCTTTGAATTTTTGTAAAACGGCCCCATTAAGGACTTGGAGCGATGGCCCCTAAATATTTCCATTCAGCATATCTCCACCACGAAAAGAAATCTCTTAATAAGTGTTGAACAAAAAAATCTTTTAAATGACAAGACCTTTCATTTGATATCAAGAAAAAGGGGCCGACCCCTAAAATTAAGGGCTCAGAGGGTCCAAAAGTCTTTCATCTATAACTCTATAATGATCAATATTTTGTTATAGATTACTGAAGCAAAGATATTCATCTTAACGATTTGCAACAATATATTTTAAAATTGAGATAATATGTTACGTCATTAGGGGTCACAAGGGGCCAGAATATCAAATAATTGGCGCTTTATATTTCAAAAAGTGGGAATATTTTGATAAGCAATATTGAATAAAAGATGATCAGAATAATGTTCTAAACAATATGCATACTGTGATTTTTTTTTAAATGGCCCCATTAAGGACGTGTAGGGGTAGCCCCTAAATATTTCCATTCAGCATATCTCCAGAACGGAAAGAAATCTCTGAATAAGCGTTGAACAAAATGTCTTTGAATATAAAAACCCTTTCATTTGATATCAAGAAAAAGGGGCTGACTCTTCAACATAGGGGCTCAGAGGGGCCAAAAGTCTATCATCTATAACTCTTTAATGATCTATATTTTGTAATACATTACTGATTAAAAAGTATTCATCTTAATGAATTGCAAAAACATCGTATAAAATTTTAATCATATATTTAAATACGAAATTAGGGGTCACAAGGGGCCAGAATATGAAGTGTTTGTCGGTTTATATCTCGAATAGGAGAAATATTTTGATATAAGTAATGTTGAACAAAGGATGGTCAGAATAATGTTCCAAACAATATGCACCGTTTGAATTATTGTAAAACGGCCCCATTAAGGACTTGGATTGGTGGCCCCTAAATATTTTCATGCAAGATATCTCTTTAACGAAAAGAGATCTGTGAATAGGTCTTGAACAAAAAGTGTTCAAAATCACGAGATCTTTCATTTGAAATCAAGAAAAGGGTCTGGTCCCTCAATATAAGGGCCGAGAGGGCCCAAATAACTTTCATTAAGTATTTGAGATTGTTGAATTAATCAAAAGAATTTAATCAAGTGAGAGAAGTCTATTATTTTGTAACAAATATCATAGTCAAAATCATCTCATCTTATCAAAAATCGGACGGAAGACCTACTCGTTGCTCGCAACGAGATCTCATCTAGTTAAGTCTTCCGTTCACAACGGAAGACTTATAGTGTTTGTATTGTTTCTTTTTATTATTAAGTCTTCCGTTCACAACGGAAGACTTATAGTGTTTGTATTGTTTCTTTTCATTATTATTAAGTCTTCCGTTCACAACGGAAGACTTATAGTGTTTGTATTGTTTCTTTTTATTATTATAATTATTATAATTATTATTATTCCTCCCACATTTTGTGAGCGCGATTACTCAGAGATGGCTGGATAGATTTTCACAATTTTTCTCATGTAAGTAGGTTGATATATGAAGTTTATATAAAATTCCGTTTTTTGAAAAATTCACTTCCGGTCCGAAGTTATGGCCGATTTTCGAATTTTAAAATGGACTTTTGTCCGGCAGTTTTCTCGGAAACGGTTTGAGGTAAAGATATAAAACTTACAGGAGTATTAGATCATGATATTCTATTTGTTTTGAAGTTGTTTTCGTGTGTTTCCAGTACTTCCTGTCCGAACCGGAAGTGAATTTGTTTTTGGTCAATTTTTGATTTTTTTGTTTTTAGATATTTTTCCAAGATATTCTCATGTAAAACAGACATTTTTCTACAAATACTAAATATATAAGTTGTTTTTTAATCAGATTCCGCATTTTGTATATTTTCGGTACCGAAATTTTCTCTATATACTTAGTATGTATAAGGTGGGCAAAGAAAGATAACTCTGACCTGTGAATGAGAATAGAACTTTCGAGATAAAGGCGGAAATAGTATTGATGACGTTGGAGACATATATACGCTCTCCAGATCAACATATTTACACATTCAATATTCTCTCTTTTGCATATTACTTAATTCCCTATATGCATATTAGTTTAAATTTGGCTTTGTAGTGTTAGTCTGTATATTGAAAGTTTTTGATTTACAAATTTATATCTTAAAAAAATATCCGTTCTGTGTCAACTAAGCACTTTGAAGAAAATAATATTGTACGCAGTATACATTACAGCTATTTATATACAAATTATTCTACAAAAATACTAAACATATTATTTATTCAATCGGATTCTGCATTTTGGAGATTTAAGGTTCCGTCAATAAATTCATTTTCTCAATTTACGTAGTGACAATGAGGAAAGATAGATAACTCTGACTTGTAAGTGGGAATAGAACTTTCGAGATAAAGGCGGGGGTAGTATCCAAAACGTCACAGACGTCTATATCCACACTTTTCACATAAAAAAATATTTAGACTTTGAGTTTCCATACCCACTTCTGCATGAAAGATTACGTTGGTAACTGCTTTCAGTATATACATAGTTTAAAGTTGTCAGCGTAGTGTAAATCTGTTATGTCTGTTATGATTATATTTAGAAAAAATATTCTTAATTCATTCTCTAATTTGAATGCGAAATTATCCCGGAATCCGAGTTTTATTTTCGATTCTAAAATATTATATGTACTCAAAAGGGAACTGAGAGATAGAAGAGTAATGTAATACCGTTGTAAAACCTTTAGAAATAAATTGATATCTGCAACTTAAAAGAAAGAAAATCAATCTGTAGATTGGATTTGGTTTTAACACGTATATTTCATTGATTAAAAGTCTTATAGTGTCATTTATTATACATGATCTATACTTTTATATTCCCGAGAAGTTATTAAAGATGAGAAAAAGCGATTCTTGGATTTTTGTGAAATACTAGTACTCAAAGGGTTAACATTATGTGAAAGTTACGCGTTTCTGTGTGAAATAATGCTACGCTTAAAACATGATACAAAAACATCTGCAAAGGTCTGTTGATATGTTAGATAAAGTATACAAATGAACACAATTTTATGCAATGCTATATAATTATATGTATGTACATGCAACTTTAAGTATTTTCCTTTTAATTCATAAAACTTAAAATTACCGAGTATGTAATTCTTTTGAAGCCCCCCCTCTTGATTTTATTTGGAAACATTATTGCAACTATAGGCCTTTGAATTATAAATTCGTTATACAATTAAATCTGGAACATTTGGTTATAATTACCATTAACATGTATACAGAATTCATATTTTATAATAGTAGATTTTTCATTATGCAAGATACTGAAATTTACGTCTGAGAGAGAGAGAGAGAGAGAGAGAGAGAGAGAGAGATTCCCTTTTTAATCCTGATTATCCTATACATTTACATAGACAAAAAATCATTTTTATATCAGTTGTACCCATTCTTTATTAAATATTTTCTGATTTCATAGTCCGTCATAGTCACTCTATGTATATTTTTTCTGCTTAACAAGTATTACACTAAGTGCACATGTATTGACCTGTCAATCAAAATCACCGGGTGCTGCATGCATTGAAATAAAGTTGTTCGAAATGATTTTTATTAAGTATGATCTTTAAGAAAATCTGATGCAACAAATTTGAGAAATGAAAAATAAAATGAAAACATGGCTAGAGCATCATATATCTGTATTATGGACTTCAGTTGTGGGACGTGGAGACCGGTCCGTCAGATGAGATCGTTTAAATCGAGGTCCTGTGTGTCAGATGGTACTGACTCAAAAAGATTCCTCACTGCTCAATGGCCATTAGAGCCAAATTATAGGACAACATTTTGCAGTCTCCACCGGCGAGTGGAGGCTTCTCCATGTGAAAAATTCTCGAGAGGGACATTAAACAACATATTATCAATTAATCGCCGAATAATTCCTGTAGTTGAATTCGAATAATCTTTCTGCTGACAAATCTCGATAGTATTACTGTAAAAATCAACGACCTTACGTTTAATGTGGTACTAACTTAGTTCATGACATTTTTATAACACCATCACAATTGTGCCAGAACATAAACACAGTGAAGTTTATGAGAGTACGGTGTTCGTTCGTCCGTTGGTTTGTCTATGATACACGTGTAGCTCTTATGAGTGCAATAATGCATAAGAACAAGATTGGTCATGAAAATCAAAGTACCTTAAGTACTGAAAGACCTTTTCGCAGTTTTTTTTTTTCTTTCAGAGTACATATGATATCTATGTTTTTTGCAGAAAAAAACGTTCGCGTTTCTGTGTGAAATAATGCTACGCTAAAAACATGATACAAAAACATCTGCAAAGGTCTGTTGATATGTTAGATAAAGTATACGAATGAACACAGTTTTATTCAATGCTATATAATTATATGTATGTACATGCAACCTTAAGTATTACCGAGTATGTAATTCTTTTGAAGCCCACCCCCCCCCCCCCCCCCCCCCCCCCTCCTCTTGATTTTATTCGGAGACATTATTGCAACTATAGGCCTTTGAATTATAAATCCGTTATACAATTAAATCTGGAACATTTGGTTATAATTACCATTAACATGTATACAGAATTCATATTCAATAATAGTAGATTTTTCATTACGCAAGATACTGATATTTACATGTCTGAGAGAGAGAGAGAGAGAGAGAGAGAGAGAGAGAGAGAGAGAGAGAGAGAGAGAGAGAGAGAGAGATTCCCTGTTAATCCTGATTATCCTATCCATTTACATAGACAAAAAATCAGTTCTATATCAGTTGTACCCATTTTTTATTAAATATTTTCTGATTTCATAGTCCGTCATAGTCACTCTCTGTATATTTTTTCTGCTTAAGAAGTATTACACTAAGTGCACATGTATTGACCTGTCACTCAAAATCACCGGACGCTGTATGCATTGCAATGAAGTTGTTCGAAATGATTTTTATTAAGTATGATCTTTAAGAAAATCTGATGGAACAAATTTGAGAAATGAAAAATAAAATAAAAACATGGCTAGAGCATCATATATCTGTATCATGGACTTCAGTTGTGGGACGTGGAGACCGGTCCCTCAGATGAGGTCGTTTAAATCGAGGTCCCGTGTGTCAGCAATCTGATTAAAATACAGATCTCTACATAGCGCAAAGCGCAGAGAGATCATCTCTCTGCGCTTTGCGCTATGTAGAGATCTGTATTTTAATCAGATTGGTGTGTCAGATGGTACTGGCTCAAAAAGATTCCTCGCTGCTCAATGGCGATAGTACAACATTTTACAGTCTCCACCGGCGAGTGGGGGCTTCTCCGTGTGAAAAATTCTCGAGAGGGACGCTAAACAACATGTAATCAATTAATCGATTGCTGAATAATTCTTGTCATTGATGAATAATATTTCTTCTGGCAAATCTCGATATCATTTCTTTAAAAATCAACGACTTTACGTTTAATGTGGTACTAACTTAGTTCATGACATTTTTATAACACCATCACAATTGTGCCAGAACATAAACACAATGAAGTTTATGATCGAGAGTACGGTGTTCGTTCGTCTGTTGGTTTGTCTATGATACACGTGTAGCTCTTATGAGTGCCAAAATGCATCAGAACAAGATTGATCATGAAAATCAAAGTACCTTAAGTACTGAAAGACTTTTTTGCATTTTTTTTCTTTCAGAGTACATATGATATCTATGTTTGTTGCAGAGGAAAAGCAATTCCTTACAGATTTAGAAGAACGGAAGACTTATTTGTTGCCATGGCAACAAGATTCTAGTTATTATTATTATTCTTTTTTTTTCTTCTTTGTTCTCCGGTACTTTTTTTGTCCGCGAGTGTTCTCAGAAACTGTTCACCCAACTGAGCTTAAACCTTTTTAGGGTTAATAGGTTTGTAGTTTAGGTGTGCGGAACGAAGGTCATTTTGTGCGCATACGCATGCACGTGCGTGCGCGTGAATTGAGTGAATTGACTGATATAATTAATACAGCTATTACTTTTACATTTTTTGATGAAATGATTTGAAACTCATTATATAAAGATATATTAATACTGTAGATAATATGACACTGTCAAATTAGCACGAACTCACGCGCATGCACGTGCGCTTCGCTCTGATTGGCTGAAACAAAAATCTCAATATCTTTTCTGTTTTTTGACGAAATGCTATGAAATTAAAAACATAGGCATACTTTAGGATGTACTACAATATGATATATAACAATTCTCATGTAAACACGCGCATGCACGTACGCTGCAATCTGATTGGCTTAAACTTTAAATGGCTATAACTCCCTTGTTTTTCAACCAAACAGTATGAGATTTAGAACATAGACAGACATAATGGACTCTCACAAGGAGGTATGGTCGTCATGCACTTGCATGCACGTGCGTGCACGTGTGCACGTTTGCTTTGCTGTGATTGGCTGAAACAAAAATCGCAATATCTTTTTCGTATTTTGACAAAATGCTATGAAATATTAAACATAGGCATGCATTAAGATATCCTACAATATGATATATAACAATTTTCATAAATACATGCGCATGCGCGTGCGCTTCAATATGATTGGCTTAAACTTTAAATGGCTGTAACTTCCTTGTTTTTCAACCAAACAGGATGGGATTTGGACCTTAAACAGGCATAATAGACTCCTACAAGAGGGTATGGTCACCATGCGCATGCATGCACGTGCGTGCACGTGAAATTAGTAAAATTAAAAATACACTTGTATGAGCGTATTTTTTAATGCTTTTGGATTAAATGCTTCTATATTTAGTATATCAAGATTTCTAAATAGTGTAGACACGATGATATCGTCATTATGCATATGCATTCACATGCGCACGCGTGCTTTGCTAAAATTTGAATATACTTGGTATACTTCTGGGAAAACCTTGTTAAAGTCTTAAATGCATAGAGTTTGCCTTATTTAATGAAGCTTCGGGGAATGTGGCACAAAAAGGGAGTTGGGGAGCGTTTGGGGAACATCTGTAACGGTTCCCGTTTTAATTAGCACTAGTTTATTGTTGTTATTACCTATGAACATTTGCTGCTTTTGTTATGTAACGGTTCTTGGAAGTATGAACTAAATGATTTTAAAATTAAAACTACATACATTATCTTAAACCAAATTTTAACTGGAAAATTTGACAACCACGGGGCGATCGTCAACGACATGTATCTTTTTATGAAGCGATCGTACAACATAGAAATAGCGATCGTACAACACACGAAATAAGAATAGCACAAATCAGAGAATCTTGGTGTCAAAAAGTTTATTTTGATATACAATAGATATTTTACATTTAAATTAGGCAATCAGTCATTGTTATATACCTTTATAACTCTTAAAATTGTCCTACATTAATATAGAAAATTGAAATTAACTACGTAGATTAAAGAGATACAATTGAAAAAGAGTTTGGTGGCTAACAAAAATGTAAAGTAGAAATTTTACCTCAATTTTCATAACAGTGTCAACCCCCCCCCCCCCAAACCCCCTAAATATCTTAGATGGTTTCTCATGCAAAGTGTAAGTAAAGGAACATTTTCTAAACTCAAAATTCAATCTCGGAAATGTGTTGTGTGGGATGGAGGGAGGGAGTGTTATGATTCAAGTTCTTGAACAACCAAATTTTATCCAAAAATTACCAGCTGCCTTACCCGGATTTGACTATATACTGCAAAAGGGGGACAACCAGTCTTTTGGTTTAGCCCCGCCCCCTTCAATTTGCCTCCGACGCCTATGAAAGTAAAGTTTTCACCCCACCCCACCCCCGATTCTACACTGTACATGTACGTGCATGATATTAAAATTGGCAATTAATTAAAAAAAAAAATACTAATAATAATAACAGTTTTCAGTAAATTAAAAGATATACTGTAATACATAACGCTGTTATATTAACACGTGCGTGTACAACACATTTTTACTGAAAACATTTACTGAAAATATTCGGTAAAATTGCTAGGTATGCAAATTCTTTTGATCGTTATGTTTTTTTTTAACTATTTTTAGTATCAATACATATCTTTTTTATTTTCTGAAAAGATATGTATGCCAACTCCTGTAATTGAACTGCCATTTCATAGACAATAGACCTTTTTTTCTATATTGCTAAAATTCGGTCCTATAACACTCTATAGGTACAGTTGTATCTGTTTTAAACAATAATCAAATAAATAATATCAAGTTTTAGGGTTCCATGGAGTTTTAAATTTTGTTCTCTTAAAATACGGACATTATTCAACTAATATACAAGAACATCAGTTAAATTCGCTCTTTCCCTCTCGAAAATCAAATGCTCGGTATCTCGTTCTATTTCGATAGACTTTCCACCCATATCACATGGCTATCTATTACTTTATTTCATTAAAAGTATTTTATAAATTTCAAGCTGCACGATCGCATGTTTATCATATTTTCTTTGTTGTACGATCGCCTATAGAGTCGTTGCGGATCGCCAAAACGTTTGGCATGTGTTCATCACTTCAAACCATTACTGTAAATCAATTTTTTATCCGCGAGAACTTTATTTTCGCGTAAGTATGCTCGCGAAAATTTCATTCGCGTATAATAGAATTCCTTAAGATTATATAGAGCAATGATCACAATTCGTGAAAATTTTGTCTCGCTAATAAAGAGTCAATGACTATCTCGCGAAAATAAGGTGTCGCGAAAATTAAGTCATCTACAGTATTTCAACGCTTTCTATTTGATGAAGAACTTCATCGGATTTAAAATTTATGATTTACCTATCTACAATGCAAATGTGCCTTTTGGACTGTCGGGTATACGTAATAAGGTAAGAAATACCACTTAAACGAGCTTCATGTGTCACGTTAGGGCAGTCACGTTCAAGGAAAACTTAACTTGAACATAATATATGGTGATTTTTAATGCGTAGAGGACTTTTATGGTGTTAAACATGTCTAGTAGCATTTAAAAAGTCAGAAATGTTGAAGGAAAATTGCGAGGAAATAGGACAAAATAATGTTTTATTTAACCTCATCTTCCTCATGTAGTTGAATTTAACTATCCGCGTTGCCGATCGCGCGTTAACAGGGGTGTACCTGGTTTCTTACTTTGTTGTACTCCACTCTCACTACTGGGTCTTTAGACTCTATGGATTTCCTGCATAATATATTCTTTTTACGGATTCTTTCAAGAATCTTTTTATCCATCGGAAATTCACTTTTCTTTTTACTTGTTTTAATTCTCCTACTCGGGATATACCTCTTCTCCAGTTTACAGCTTGTCTTAAAACCGATGCCAGTTTTTATCTATATCGTCTTTCTGGTTCCGAAGTACTTCCAAGTTGATATCTTCTACTCGTATTTCTTTGTTGAAGTTTTTATGATTTCCTTTATCATAGCACATTCTGTTTCTGTTATGGATTTTGATTTTTATATAACAGTTAAATTGAAACTGCATTACACAATCGTCGCTTTTGCCTAGTGGACTCTGGTATTCAAGATCGCTGATCATATTCTCTTCATTTGTAAATATAATATCTAGCATGAGGTGTGTCAGTTCCTTTCAATCTTGTTGGTTTGGTGACATGTTGAGATAATTAGTAATTATCTTGTAAACACTAGATAAATTTGTATTCAGGTGCTTCAATATTGTATCGTGTGTTCCAACTTGCTCTGTCAATTCCTGGACAGTTGATGTCTCCCATCATTAAAATGTTACTTAAGTGTTTATTTGATGCTTCACTTATTAACTGAAGAAGAACAGTTACTATTGTTGTCGCTCACCATTAGAGAATCAGACAGTGATCTGTTCAGTAATTCAATCAGTAAATTGTCTTGGTTGTTAAGTTTTACTTTAACAAAAAATATTCTCATATTTTGTCTCTAGTATCACATCGTAAGCATTTAGTGATTTGTGGGTATAGAGTACCATGCCTCTTCCGATGCAATTGTCGACATTGACTCTAATCATATCATACCCCGGTAATCCCCTAATATGTCTAAACGAAATTCAGACTGGTTAAGCTTATGAACACTGTTCTTTGGTTTCACTTCTGTTATGCCTATCACCATTGGCTTTGAAATGCTAACTCTAGTTTGAAATTCATTAAATTTTTTGCGGAACTGGTCTGCAATTTTAACTGCTTAGAACATTAAAACCTCCACCAGTATTATTTACATCTGTACAATTTCTTTTTCTGACGTTTTTTACTCTGGGGTCTTTACTTCGACTATTCTTCGTGCTCCTGGAGGGCCTCGGACCTTGTATAAAAAATTACCTTGACACTTTTTTCCCATTGCTTTGGCTTCTGTATATAACTTTCTGTCTCCTCTCCTTTAGATTTTGTCAGCTCATGACTTAGAGCAATTGAGTCATATTTCTTATCCTCTCCCTTCAGCTGGTTTGCATTTCTCAAGATTGCAATTTTCAGTTCTGGTGTTTCACTAGGATTGGTCGTTTTGTTTTGTTTTTTTGTTGTTGTTGTGTATTTGCCCATAACCTTGTTACCTTGTCAATGTTATAGTTCTTGATGTCTATTGCAAGTTTTACAGACCTGCCTACCCTTCCGCTTTTGGCGTAATTCTTCCGCTTTTTACCACAAAATTACGCTATTACGCCACTTATATTAATTTTACGCATTTGATATTTTGGTGAAAATTCCATTATGAAGGTCTAAATTTAGAGTTAAAGTACGACATGCTGAAATGAAATAAGAATTTCTTATAAAAATAATTCAAAGACCAGTTCGATAATGTACGTAGTATACCTAGTAGTTACATGTGAACTGGTATGGCGAAGATTCGGAAGAAGACGAGAAGACACTACTTATGTTAACTATTAAACGATATTGCAAAACATACAGCCATTTCTACTCAATTAGATTTCTTTTAACATTGCTTAGAAAAAGATAGAGAAATATGAGTGTTAAAAAGATGAAAAAATGGTATAATGTACGATTTCTTTTAACATTCAAACGCAAGTCTTCAAGTAAGTGATTTTATACAAATTGATCAAATGGTTCATTAAGGGTTGAATTGAGTTTGATATAGGATACTGGTACTTTACAACACTTTTTTGCTTGTAGATGATTCGAAAAATTAAGAAAAACTTTATGCCAGCTTTGTTTAGTAATGTACAATTCCGGTTGAATTGATAGAAAATAAAGTATTATAGTAAAACAAAAAAAAAATAAAAAATAGGAAAACATGATTGATTACGCTTTTACCTATGAAATTCCACCAAAAATGTACTGAAATTACACCCTTGCAATGAAAAGGGTAGGCAGGTCTGGTTTTAACTGTGTCTATAATTTTGTCCATATCAAACTGCTTCCTTTCTTCTTTTAACTCTGGCGAACACTTTTCTACCCCATTAATGATGAGATTGCCTTTTCTTGATTTTCTCTCATTTATTTCTGAGATGACAGAAGTTATTATATCGGGTTGATTCGTTTCTTGATGTGTCTCCACAGGTGTAGTTTTGTTTACCATGGTTTGGTCAAATTCTTCTAGATCTCGTACAATCCTTCTAACATCATTTTCATGACATTTTGTGTTAACAACAGTTTCAATATTGGTCATTCTTTGTTCGAATTCTATTACAATGGCCTTGTATCACAGGAGACAGTATTGCTGTCATTGAGTTATTTCTTGAATTGTTATAGCTCACCTGAGCCGGAGGCTCAAGTGAGCTTTTCTGATCAAAATTTGTCCATTGTCTGTCGTCGTCGGCATCCTCGTCGTTGATGTAAACTTTTTCATATTTCCGTCTTCTTCTCAAGAACCACTGGGCCAATTTCAACCAAACTTGCTACAAAGTATCCTTGGGTAAAGGGGATTCAAGTTTGTTCAAACGAAGGGCCACGCCTTCTTTCAAGGGGAGATAATTATGAATTTGTGACAAATTAATGGCATTTTTTAAAAAAAATCTTCTTCTCAAGAACCACTGGGCCAGGAAAGATGAAACTGATGTGGAATCATCCCCAGGTGGTGTAGATTCAAATTTGTTCAAATAATGACCCCTGGAGACAGGGTGGGGCTACAATGGTCGATCGAAGTTTTACATAAGAATATATAGGAAAAATCTTCAAAAATATTCTTCTCAAGAACCATTGGGACAGGAAAGATGAAGACTCATGTTGAATCATCTTCAGGTAGTGTACATTCAAGTTTGTTCAAATCATGACCCCCGGGGTAGGGTGGGGCAACAATGGCCGATCAAAGTTTTACATAGGAATATATAGGGAAATCTTAAAATTTTTTCTTCTCAAGTACTGCAAAGCCATGATTAGTGATATTTATATGGAAGCATCCTCAGGTAGTGTAGATTCCAGTTTGTTCAAATCATAACCCCCCAGGGACAAGGTAGGACCACAATGTGGAGTCAAATTCAAATATATACAAACAAAATGTTTTAAAAAATCTTTTTATCAAGAACTTTCTCAAGAAGTTATATGCATTATTGATATGGAGGCATTCTAAAGTAGTACTGAGTATTAGAATTCAAGCCCCCTCCCCCCACCCCCTCAGTAAACTTTTCAATTCTGATCTGATTGGTGCTTTTTCCTAGCATATGTGCTCAGGTGAGCGCTGTGGCCCCTGGGCCTCTTGTTGAGTCTGGAGCCCCCCCCCCCCCTCCCCCTTCTGTGTTTGTTTTGACTGCCATCTTATTTTGTTATGACAGAGGTACGTTCATCTCCTATGTCATTTTGACTCATGTTTACACTTAAATTCAGGATTACTTATCCCCTTTCACAGTAGAAATTATTTTCTGAAGTATATTTTCCTTCAATGTTCAATAATCTTGAGATTTCTTGATTTTTCTGTCTGAAAATTTTTTATCCGCCTTCTTCTCCGGAGGGTACGTGATTTATATCGACGACAAATTATCAATTAAAAATAGTTATTTCCATTCAAATGTCGACACAATATAACCCAGTGAGCTTGAGATAAAAGATACTACCACAGAGTCTGACACTTTTGTTTCATACTTGGACATTAACTAGAAAATAAGACGTAAACAGTAACCTAACAAAGCTATGTGTTAAACATGATGAACTTAACTTATTTAATGGTCAACTTCCCTTGCTTGTGCAGCTATAGGCCGCTACCTACCTGCATACATATATACGCAGTTTTTATCTCAGAGTTGATTCGATGCGCAAGGTCATGTCCTACGTATGAACATTTTCTAAATCGAGGTAAGTTATTGACAATTAAGTTGACGAAAGAAGAATATCAACAGCCTCATTTAAAATCATCATTTGGCAAGTTTTATACTCTATTCAGTGGCGTTGTCAGCAAACACATTTTATTATTAAGTCAATGTTGACTGACGTTTTTCATGTTAAGCCATTATTTACATAATAAATTGTCCATGGAGTTTTTTTCCCGATATTTCCCGATCATGATAAGTTATCTGGGTTAAAACTGAAAAGGCTATGATGTAAAGAAAATCAAAGTGCATGTATTCTTGAAAAAAAAAATCGATCTATCGTAAACAAATTTAAAAACTATTTTATTATGCAGCTCTTTTAATGATTAAAGCAGCAAAAATCCCAACCGAAGCGCTTCTTCTGGTAGATATTAACTTTTGTTTACCCATTTACTAACGAGATATGGATACCTGGTTCCTTTAATTGGGCCCAATTGACGAAATCCTTCAATGTTGGAGCAGCATTCATTACAGTATTCAAGAATGTTAACTTTTACCACTGGCACTTGTAATTCTATGGACAGGAAGTTGACACGGACATTACACGGAGGAAGCCGTCCAGGGGATCTGTAGTGTATTGCTAAATAATTGAACAAAATGCTTCTTTCAATCACTTATTTAACCAGATATTGGATTTGCAACGGTAGGAACATTACAAAAAATAATGTCTCCTTTCCGCTGGTTTCTGAGAGTTAATTTCTTTTTGAAGGATATGTGGTTTTAATATCAAGAATGAACATTCTCATTACGATGGAACTAAATTATGTGTCATGTAATTTCTTTGTATATTAATTTCGTATAACACTTAAAAGTATATATTGAATTTAAAGATATAATTTAACTGATAATAATTAATGATTTATAAAAATAAATGGAAACAATTATAGAGATATTTTGTTTTAAGGGAAAAAACATCTTCAAAGAAGATAAGAATTCGAAAAAAAAAATGATCTCAATAAGTAAACATGCAATTGTCTAGAGTTTAAGAAAAAAAAATCAAAAGGAAAAAAATACAGTCGAGAGTCGAGACTTAATTTTAATTAAAGCTATCTTTTGTTGGAAATTCCAGATCTGTGTTTCAATGATCGATTGTTTTAATTCGTGTGAGGAAGTGAAGCACATAAGTCAGAGTTTTCTGAAGGACAAAGAGGGTCACGATCGGTGGGAAGAGACTTGGTCGTCTATCATTTTCTTTTATCACTCCAGGTTCCTTTCGATTTGTCTTCCTAGATCCAATAGAAAATCGTTTATAAAATGGGATTAACGTAATTGTTGGGATTAACATTTTTATTACGATATAAAGATTCATTCTGATATTTCACGCAACGTTCATTTAAATGTTAAGATTTTTCTTTTAAGGTAGGTCGCGGGTTTACTGCATAAAAATTCTTACGAGAAAACATGTCCTGAAAATTTGATATAATGTTCCTGAGAATTTACAGCGTATTATCTGCAATTTTTATAAAATTTGCCTACATAATTTTAACGCTATATTACTATAAACGCGGTATTGTTATTAGAACATTTTTTACGCTTTACTATTGAAATATATGGAAAATGACGTTTTTAAGCCAATTTTGTGAAAATAGTTTCTTCTAAAAACGTTGGATAACTTTTTAAAGACGTAGACGAATTAGTCAGGAAATTCAAAATGTCAAGATGAGGTAAAATCAAAACTATTGATTTAAAAAAATCAATATGTCTTCTCGCTAGATTTTTCACTAAATAATTTCAAAGTTTCCTTTTATTTTGATAAAATGTTGCGTTTATGGCGTTATTAATGTCTACAACGTCATTTGTTAAATGTAGTAACGTTTACAGTACGTAAATAAATATTTTGGCATTTGGAATATTCAAGATCTAAAAGATGTCATAGACGCAAAATTCAATTTTATTCATCATATAACTTATTTCGAAGACCAGCAACTTATTTTCACTAGTATTGTGAAATTCATATTATGACCACGGAGTCAGAATGAACGGTATAAACATTCCTCGTGCATGAGAATTAACATGCAGCGACAACACCACGAAAAATATGAGTTCCTGTTTTTTAGGGAAATTATCCATGGTCAATGGTAATTTAGGCATACCATATAAATTTAATCTTTTTTTTCGAAAATGGTAAAGAAAAAATATCCCGATACTGAGAAATTTGCGGGGGGGGGGGGGGGGGTTACTTACATGTACAATGTTCCTTCTATATTAGTCGCAAGGTAGTACATGGCCCTACCTCTCAAATATTTAATTTCGATTTCTGTGAATCAAGTTTCCATACGCAAAATGTAAAACACTTGCATTTAGCTTTTACACTTGGAGCTTTTGTTACAAAATATATTAGGGAAAAAATTGATACTTGTAAATTGTTTACAGTATCATATAAGTCTAACAGTCCAGGTGTTTCAATAAGTTTGGTTTTCAAAATGCATTTCACAATTTGTTAGCCAGAAAAAAGGCGACAACATGAGATTTAAATACACAATAACCAAATAATATTAATAATAATGATGATGCTAATAAAATAGAAACAAGAAAATACATTTAATTAGAATTATCCGTTTTAGTGTTATAGATTAATTCCATCCTGAATAATATGCGCATATTTTCGCCCTTTGATTGGCTATCATGATGCAATACGCATGTTCCCTATGAGTTACAAATAACATACACACATACAACCCCTCAAGTTTTCCGCAAGGAATTTTATTTATAAGAACTTTATTTTTGCATACCATAACTTTAACGCTGGGTTATTCTGATAGACTTTTAGCAGTTCAGTAACACTTACAGTATAAATTACTCCTTTCATTTGGTACTGTATTTAATTTGTCCTCAGACATAATACATAATCACATCAGAATTCAGACTAGAAATTAATTAAAAAACATGTACGAGGTTTACGTTCAATAGCATGCACTTTGTATTAATTAATCTACTTGATTAATTAATTAATTTACTTGAATCGTACAGAATTGAAGTGATCTGCAGATAATTTTAACGGGAAACAACACAACGTTGCCTTTGTGACGTAACTGACGTCATAATCAAATGTGCACAAAACAACCGCTCGAATCGTCGAAATTGTGTACCAAAATTGATGACAAAAGCAAACCCGCGACCTACCTTAAGGACGTTCGATCCTGAGATTTTGAGCGTAATTTGGTCAGATCCTTTATTTATAAAATTTTGCATCATTTTTAAGTTCTAACATTAAATCTGAATTCTACAGTGCAAATTTAACTACAGTGGACCTTCAGATATATACAATGAAGAAACGGAGATTAAATTCCATTCAAGTAAAATTAAGATAGGGACTATATTTTGTGGCGGAAGGTATTTTAGACGAAAATGATCAGTTTTTCCATTTTGAACTATAACATTATCTAAATATTCAAGATAAATTTGACCTATTTGCTTAAAATCAGAAAAAGTTTAAGACTTTAAAATAATTTTCTTGCTTAATAAATTTTCAATGCCAGAAAAATCACTTTTTATTAGTGCAAAAAGGTCAAATAATTGATTATGCGAAGCAATTTAAAACTTTTTCTTAGTCACAATTTTTAAGTGTCTTTTTTAAAACAAACATAGAGTTCATTTTGTTTCATGCTTTAATTGAATAAAAATATTGGAGGGAAAACGTCAAAAATATAATTTTTAATTAAGACACAAATTTCAGTGCAAAAAGGTCATATTAAATGTACTGTAGCGCCAAAAGAAGCGTATTGTTGATTTGAATTTTAATTAAGCTATGTCTGTAGAAACTAAAAATATACTTGGCAAAAAAAGTTTAAGACTTTAAATATCAGGAGCGAACGTCGTTAAATATTCAGAATTCAATTCTATATTTTCTGTATCTCGAGCTTATTGATGGATATTTTCTGAAGCCTCTGGTCTTCTGTTTGTTATTCAGATTTTTAAAAAAACCCACCTAATTTGTGCTTATCAACTGAAAGATCTTATCCAATATATAACAAAGCCAGTTTCTGTGGTATATTGGTAAAGATCTCAGTCATTTGAATGCAACTACATTTTTGTGTCAAAGGAAGAATTTATGATAAGAGATTTCTGTGCGAGCTGAGGGAAACCCAATAAAAATCTTACAGCAATGAGATTAACAAGTGTTCTCCGGAAATCATAAACGTCGAGAGGTTTTCTAATGCAGTTCACCTATTTCTGTGACTTCACAAAGTTAAAGCCGTAAACGATGTCCTCGCACAGAATTTTCTTAATTTTTAGGTCAATGAATTTGTTCCTTTACCATAATAAAAATCTTTTGCTATATATATTTTTTTATTTCCTTAAGATTATGAAGTCGATGTTTAGTATTTATATGAAATTATTTTAAGAATGGACATAATTTTTTGATCAACGGAAAACCCACTTCTATCATGTACATGTATGGTAGCCTTTTCTAAGATTTTCTTAAATTGATTTTTAAGATAAAGCCGTCAGAAAGAAGTACGAGTAATTTAACATCTAATTTCTTATGTGCCAAAGATATTTTAGAGATTTCTGACAGAAATATAAAACAACAGTTTTCCCGAGAGAACAAAAAACAATGAATATGCCTACCGATCTTCGAAACCTAAACGAAACAATTTCATCAAGAGAAGGAATTACAAATGTAAAAAACGCCACTAATGTTTGAAAGCATGGGAATGTAATGTGAGAAAGCTTCTTTACAGCTTACGGTAATAGAAAAGGGGTCCCGAAAGACCACAGAGCTGTGATACGGATGATGAAGATTTTATAGATTTTTGTGTATTTGCTCAAACATACATAACATTTACTCTCAATCAAAAACAAGTGTCATCTTTAAAATTTGATCTTGCAAGTCTAAAGCAAAAAAATATGACTGGAAAAAATGAAGCTCATGAAGATGCCAAATTTTAACATGCTGCATAAGATAAAAGTGTACCTATTACACCGGAGAAAAAATGAAAAGAGGGCAATAACGTCGTGAATGAATAAAAATTCATTGAGTTAAACACATATATAACGGTTGTAGCTGATGCCTTGGCTCGATCTAACCACTAATTTGATTAAGTTAAATTACTTGAAGAAAAATACAGGAATCTGGAAATATGAATCACATTTGTAGACAAGACAGGGAGTTAAAAATATTAATGTAAATAAAGATATTTAAATGAAAATAATTTTATGAGATTGAAACGCGTCCCTCGATCTGTTTGTACGTTGTTGCAGTTAAAAGACTATTTAGTCATAATCAGATTGTCTTCAGTGTTGTTTATTTTTAAAAGAAGTTTTGATAGATGTATCTTTTTTTTCAACATTGGTCACTTACTATGGGATTAGTCAAAAAAAAAAATGAATAAATACAAATAAGAAACACTCAGTTAATCTGGTTATATTTGATTTCAGTATTGGAAATCAGTCAAATAGGGCTTCCCCAGATAGCAAGCTTACATTGGGCCGATTTTGGCATATGGTTATATCGGCTACATATCGCAGTTGGCAGAACGATATTGGTCAGACATTGTCATTACAACGATTGGTGCAGTGATATTGTTCCAATATCGGTCCGACATTGTTATTTTTAATGTTGGTGTATGGACATTGTTGTATAATGTTGAACCGACATTGTTGAACCAAGGTTGCTATGTAAACTATAATGTTGAAAATGTTTTTTATTTAAATATTTCTTTTATTTTTTATTGTACAATCGTTGAATGAATTTTGCTGTCAATGCATGAAAAGCTTGTCATGGGGCCTACATTGGGCCAACATTGAAATCATCTTTGTGTGACATCGGGCCAACGTAACGCCAACATATTGGTGCGCAAATACATTGGGCCAACATAAGAATTATCATTGTTTGACATTCATGATTGGACCAACGTAACGCCAACATGTAGGTGCAACGTTGTGCAACTTTGGTCCAATATAATTCTCCGACATTGGACCAACATAAGTGACAACAGTGGCCCAACAATGGACCAATCTAAGCTTGCTATCCGGGTCTACAGCATGTGGAAGACCACCTTCTCAAAGATTAATTCACATCAAATATCCTTGTGGAAGATATTGTAAATATCACATAATGATTTCTTAACTGAATTTGTTCTATAGCTTCCCATAAGTAAAACAGTCCTATCTTTGATAATTCTTCAGTTATAATTATTTGAGTTATCCTTATAGCAGACTCTCAAACACAATTACTAGTTACACTTAGCCCCAATCATTAATTCAGTTTACATCAGTGGCAGCTTCAAAAGTTGCTGTCTTACATGTACAGTTATTTGGCCAGTTCCGAATAAGAAACCGATTCGACGGTGCTATAAATGTACTAGGAATTATATCAAAATCTAAGTGGTTTGTCAAGGTAGCTCGATGACTTGTGGAATTAAATATTGTTTCATAAAAGTTCAACCTTCCCTCAAAAAAAAAACTATTTCGCAACTTACCATAGGTGTCCATTTTACCAGTTACGAATAAGCCGACGGGTTCCGGATATCCTAGAGATTCTAATGCAATTCAACCCTAAATTAAAAAATATACGTCCAAGAAGTATCAATTGGCATGCCTAAGAAAAGTTAAATTAATTGCTTACCAATAAATTATTTGTATTTCAAAAGGTTGAAGAGAAACTAGAGGTACTGTGTGCGCTGAGCTCATTTTAATGACACCCCACGCCTCCTTTATGATTATTTAAGACAAATCCATGTTTTACTCTGGGAGACCCGAAATAAATGTCAGATCAAAAAGTAGAATTAAAGGTCACAATGTCACAATGCAATAAAGAATATGTGAAAGTATCATTAAATCTTATTCAGTGGTATAGGAGGAATTGCGTGTAAGAGATGGATATACCTTTCAAAATTACAAAGAATGACAGTATCTAAGTTTTTTCTCAGGGAGCCCAAATTATGTACCAGATCTAAAAGTGAAATAGGTGCACTTTGGCACTGTTAAACAAAGATTCTGTTAAAGACTCATTAAATTCTGTGAAGCCTCATTAAACTTCATTCAGTGGTAGAAGAGGGGTTGCGGATAAGAAATGGATACCCCAGAGCATATCAGACGGACGGACGTACAGCTAGACGGACGGACGGACGTACAGACGGATGGATGGACAAACATCCCATTACTATATTCCCCTTCTTCCTGTTTTTCAAGCGGGGGTATAATAAGTCATGTTTACAATGAAGAAAACATCGAAGAGTGAATTTATAATAGTGTTTTAAATGGGTATCCGGAACTGGTAAAATAAGATCACGAAAATATTTCTATATCTTGCAGTGTTCTAAACATTTATATTTGACAAATTTTTAGTATATGTTAGAGTACATCTCAAACTTACTTTTGATACCTGGAACGTTGTTTTATGTGAAATATTTATGCATCTACAGAGGTTTTTCTGCTGACTTACGCGTCGCGGTGATTCAGATTTGTTGCATTGTAAAAGTATGTCTACTGTTTCAAGTACGATAACGAAACCAAACTGAGTGCAAAAAATCAAAACTTCACAAAATTCAAACACTCATAGATAAGCCTTCTTACCATAGAAATCAATTTATTTTTACATCTTTGAATTTATTAATTATCAGTCCTTAAATTACTATTTATTCGGAACTGGCCAAAATCCGGAACTGGCCAAACGACTGTATTGTGAATTTTCTGATCTGCAGACGTTTTTCAGTTTTAAAAAGTGTACGGTAAGGATCAAATATCACATTCAGTCACATTTCTTTTCTTTGTATTTTAACTCTATTTCTAATCGCTGTTATGTTATAGATGCAAAAGTTAAACGATTCCGGAAATTTCAATTCTTGTAGTATTGGTTTTGTTAATATTTTTGATTTGAACAATATTTGTTTCCGGTGTTGAGTTTGTGTGTGCACATTGCTGGCCTCAGCCTGGTGCAGTAAAGATGGATTTGTTTGGTGATTTGCCTGAACCAGGTTATTTGAATTTAATCTCATATTTTTATTTTGCGTATTCTTAAAGTAATATTTTTATTTTGCGTATTCTTAAAGTAAAACTTAAGTAAATGAACTTGCGTCCGTGTATTCTCTTCGGAGAATTTTTGTTTATTTGATCAGGTTGGGCACACACCCCCAAATGGTCATTTAACCCCCGTTTGGTGGTCAATCGCCCATATCGGCGTCTTTTTTACCTACCAAATGGTGGTCTTTTTTATTCAAATCCAATTTTCATTGATATAAAGCAAAAGCGCATTTACTTAGGCATAGGGGAATTTTAATTAACATATCCATCGCACATTTGATACAATTTAGTCAATTTTCCATGTGGAATTTCTGTGGAACTTCGTAAAAACAAAACCCACAGCTGTTCGTGACGGCCGAACTATTAGCTCAAACAATACAAAAAATTATTTTGTTGTGTATAGTTCGGTAAAAAATACATTTAAGCAAGAGGTGTTAGTCTAAAGAAGTAACTTTTCAAACGATCTTTCGATCTGCATCTATACAAATCTTTATAAAATCCCGTTAAACACGAGCTCCTCGAATCTTATTCGTATGGTGGGCACTTAGTGCTATGATATTCATTTTTCCTACATTTGAATGTAACATTTATTCTTTATTTTCTTTTAGGATGAAGTTACGATTTCTGTGCGACCCTTTGTGGTTTAGTATGCATATCTATGTTGTATCTACTATATTTATTAAATATTTTTGAATAAAAGATTTACAAAGTGACATTTGCAATTATTCCTATTTTTATTCCAAGATTATGGTTTTCGAGTGATTATTTTAACATGAATTCACTGCATATCGCATTTTTATAAAGAATAAAGCCATTGCTTACGAAATAAACTAAATAAAAGCGAATTCTTACCATTCCTCTTATTTTACTTTTTGAAAATTAACACTTATGGGCCTCCGTAGTTAATTCAGTCTTTTGACCCAAGTTTGGAAAAGATCGTCATTTTTGATTGGTTTAGATAATTGATCGGTTGCCCGGATGACAGAAATATGAAGTGATCAACACGATTGATAGGCTCAACTACGCGCGAGACGAAGGGAATTTTCTTTTTAAAGTTAAAACAGAGAAACGTTACATTTGTTTACATAGGTGACGATTTTGTCAATTATTTGAACGACACTGCGCAAAAAAGTCCGCGTTGAAATTTTATTTTTTTTCGTTCAGAGTACAGATAAATATCTTTATTTTATTCCCCGTGAGTTGAAATTATGCGCCATTTCACGTCATTCCAGAGAACTGAACAGAACGATTTTTCTCTCCCATTTGGTGGTTGATAAAGACGCCGATATGGGCGAATGACCATCAAACGGGGGTTAAATGACCATTTGGGGGTGTGTGCCCAACCTGTTGATAAGACTATAAAGAGGAATTAAAAAATATCTTGTGTCCTGAAATGTTACAAGTTTTGAGTTGGACTATTTTAGTCAGTCAGTTGGGAGGGAGCAACCAAACAATTTTTGAAAATGGCCTGATTTTTTTAAACTTATACTGTACATACATATACATGTATATACTCCATATACCACAGGCATTAGTGAAGCTCCTGTAAAACTCTGTGAAGACAATCCAGACAGAGACAAATCCAATACTGCATTAGATTCTATGAATACAGTGAGTGTAAACAATTGTAAAAGAAAAGCTGAAGAAAAAAATGAAGACAAACCAGCAAAACAAAAAACATCAGGTAAAAGACCTACTCTGTGATTTGAAAGATCATGTACTCAGCACACCAACATATAGTAAAGTGTCATGATATATATTTTTGTTTAAGATACACATTATGTTTTTGCAGTAAAATACAAATTGTCTCCCTTCTTTGCTGAACGACAAGGTGAAAGAGACGAGATGCAGGATGAACATGTATTATTACAAGACGTAACACAGCAGATTCCGAACCTCCATCCATCTGTGTAAGTTATTTTAAACTTTTCTTTTTTAAAAAATCTCTTAGAAAACTAGCATACAAATGTGTTATACTTCTGAATGTGCAATGAGCTGGAAACACATATAGGAAATTCACCACAGACTGATAAATTGAACATTCACAGGTACAGAGTTGCCTTTTTTGCAGTCTTTGATGGACATGGAGGAGCACGGGCTTCTAGGTTTGCATCCAAGAATTTGCATAAATTTCTTCTGGATAGGTTTCCAAAGGGTAATGTTCCCCATGCCACCCCTCCTTTTCAATAGTGAATACACATGTAAAAGTCTTTGTATATCTGTTAAATATTTTCCAGCTCTGTTTTAACATCTTTTCACTATTAGTAAAAGGGAGATATTTCTTGATTTTTACTCTTTAAATTTGTTACTTCCTTGACATTTGTTGCTTTATTTTCATTTCTAGGTGAAGTTTCACAAGTAGAAAAAGATATGAAGAAAACCATGGTGGAAGCCTTTAAGAAGACAGATGATGAGTTTTTAAAAGAAGCAAGTAAAATGTATGTACAGTCAAAACCATTTACATTTCAGTTTTACTTTATACAATGTAAAATTGTTATTAAAGTTCAAAAAATTGGTACATGATTTACAATTTTACCTTGGTTACAGGAAGCCAGCTTGGAAAGATGGAACAACAGCCACAGTTATAGTTGTGGTCAATGATACAGCATTTATAGCTTGGCTAGGTGATAGTCAGGTAACCTAGAAGTATTAAGATGGAATAAATTTCAACCATTTGGGCATTAGAAAGGAGGGACTTTGTTCCATTGTGTTTGTGATGCCTAAGAGTATATCTTTCACATATGAAACAATAAAGTAATTTTTGGTATCTGAAACACTAATATCTTGAATATCATGGATATATTGAAGTAATTTGGAAGACATATGATTATCCATCAATATTTGAATGTCAATAAACCTCAATTTTTTTCCCAAGCAGGGTTTAAAATTAACGCTCGCCCACTCGCAAATTGCGAGTAAAATTTGGTGTGGGCTCATAAAATTTATAACTTGCTTGCCCACATGGCGAATGAAAATTCTGCAGGGGCCGAATTCATTCGACCAGTCCCCTTACTGAAAAACAGACATTTCCACAGGTTTTTCATTCAAAACTCCCAACCAATGAAATAAATCACAGCAGCATGGTCCTATTGTTCGTAAATATCCTTCATCTTTTCCATTTAACAGTACTGCATGATTTGTGAAAGCCCTAAAACGATCGTTTTTTCCTAATCCGAATTTCCTCCATTCTTCTGTACATAGTTGATACGTGAAAGATATACAATTTTAATAACTCCAAACTACCTATTCATATAAATTATAAGTGTTTTTACTTATTACTATTTCAGATATGTTACAGTTAAAATATTTAACATTGAAAATCTTATGTTACATTGCCACTTCATCGGTTGAACTTGAAGGAGCAAATACATGTATACGTATTCGACCATGTAAAGAAAAAAAGGATAGTAAAAGTGATGCTTGAATTCAATTTTATTTCCTTTGATTAAATATTCATATGACATTTGATTTTCATAAAGTAAGAACTCCAATTTTAAACAAATGTACTCATATTAATACACAATCATATTTTATTTGTATCCGCAGCTTTTGTCCCAGTGTCCAAAAAAAGGGGAACAATTTTTTTTTTAAATCACAGAAACTGACTGTGGGCTAACAAATTTAGCTGTGGGCTCCTAAATTTGAAATGTTAGGAGCCCACATGGCTAGTGGAAATTTCAGTTAATTTTAAACCCTGCCAAGTCTAATTGATTTTGAGATTATCAGGTTTGACTGTATATACATTACAAGGTTTTCCCAGGAAATGCAAACTTTTTAAATCTTCCTTAGACTTCTTGACCAAAATTTCAATTTACCACATTGCTTTGAAATATTTTTATGACCTTTACCTTATTTTTGACTGTGCTCTATTCTTGACCTTGATGTTGTCTTCATCAAATGTCTTATATACAGATTGGTAGGGGCATTTTTTCTGTCATTGGTTTCTAACCGTGACCTTTTTAATGACTTTGACCGCACTGTTCCTTCGTTTGGTAGTTACTTCTGTTTTTAAAAATGCTTTGAGATATTTTCATATTTTCTTCAAACTTTGTTTACTGATAGAAAGTGGAGGAGTAATAAATATAAAGAGTGTCATTTTTTTTTCTTAATCCTTCTTTGATTTGAATTTTATTTTTCTCCCTCATTTTTATTTTAGTTCCCTCGTATTTAATTCCATAAACGAAAATTTCAGAAAAAAATTGTATCTGTTTGCTTTTTAGGCAGTTTTATGCAGATGTAAGGAAGACAACTCTGATGTACCCATCCCCCTGTCAACAGAGCACAGTCCCTCAGTTTATGAGGAGAGAATCAGGATTCAGAAAGCAGGAGGCCATGTCAAGTAATTTCAGATCCGAAATGTCTTATTCATATTTTATTTCTTAATTAGCATAATTATAAATATCAATTTTGAGTGAGATTGAAGCCTTATAGAATATTGTCCCGTTGTCTCACTGTATGTATTTTTTACCTATACAAGATAGAGGCTTATTACTTAACTAAATTAATGCTCAAAACTTTATGATATATAGTTAATGTTTGATTGAAGATTTTTCCACCAATGACATTGCATTTATAAAGAAATATCTTTTAATTTAAAAAGAAGGCCTATTTAAAAAAAAATGATAATCCCTGTTAATTATATGTTTTTCTAGAGATGGTTGATGAAAGTATTCAAGGTGTTCAATCTATTTTTTCAGGGATGGTCGGGTTTTGGGAGTATTAGAAGTATCACGCTCCATTGGAGATGGTCAGTATAAAAAGCTTGGAGTGTCATGTTTACCTGATGTCAAGAAATGTCAACTGACTGACCAAGACAGGTAAAAATGTACTGTGGAATCACAAATTTTCATGAGGGGTTAATTTTCGTTGTTTTCGAGACATGAAAAGACCCACATATTCATGCATAAAAAATGAAATGTTATATAAATAACTACTCAACAATTCTAAATCCACAAAATCAAAATACCATGAACCAAGTGTTTTTCGTAAAACCATGAAAATTTGACCCCATGAAAGTATGTGATTTTACAGCAACCAATAACTTCCTCTACAAACAATGAGGCATACTCATATTTAGTATCTTTTTCATTGATAGTGCATTTTTATTTTAGTTTTAAAAACTTTATAGATATAATTGTACACCAGATACAAAAAATAATGGAATATGAGTGTTTTGATAGATGAAGCCAGAGAGCAAAATCAGATATTATATCTTTGATGCCCATTAATGATCAGTATTGGAAAAGATTGATTATCTATAAGAATTTGAGTGTCTTGATAGGTGACAATGTTGCAAAAAAATAAACATCACATCTTTGATGCTTGGTTTCATTAAAACAAAGATGGGAAATATTGATAGCCTGTGTTTTTTCTCATTATTGTATACTTATCCACCAAATCTATGTTCAAGACCAGCATGCCTGACTTCCCGTTGTGAAAGAGATGCTGTTCTGACTTCGTTATATGACATCTTTAAGTCGTATTTCTGAGTGTGTCTGCATTTTCGCTGTATTATTAAATGATACAAACCATGTTTGATTCACCAAACAAATTTTGCTGATATCTATATTACAGATATATTGTGCTGGCATGTGATGGACTTTGGAAATGCTTTTCCTTCAAAGAATGTATCAACTTCACAAACAAAATTTTAGAGGTATGAAAACCTTAAACTTTTATAAAATCTTCAAAATTCAACATTGTTTACTTACACTGTATGCAAAAGCACCAGAGTTTGTTACCTCCCACCCCACCCCGATGGAATTCCTTTCCTACTACAGTATTATATATAAGTACCCTGTTATTTCATCACACTCCTGTGCAGTGTCTAAATGTCATTTGTGAAAAAAGCACCACTTGAATAAAGGACCATCAAATATGTTCGCTATCAGTATCTGTATGAAGTGATATAAACTGATGGATGAAATGACCTTATTTTTAGTTCCATGGTTTAAGAGTCTAGTTATATCTGTAAGTCTTATTCCATTTGAGAGTAAATTATTAGGAAGACTAATTGGAATTCACAAGAATGTATCATAACTTCCAATCTCATTGTTAAAAGACCTTGACCTTTGATTTTTGACATGAGATATAACACATTTATACACTGTAGGTCTGTTTTTTAAAACATACTTTTTAATATATTATTAATTATTATTTAAAATAATCTTGTACAATGAGCAGCAGGTGTATGTAGCAGTAAAGTGGGAGTGCTAACTCTGTTACTGTATGGACAATGCTACAAATCGTGTAAAACACACACAAGTTTCAAGCCATTCCAATCCACAGATATGGCTGAAAACTATTTTGGACAGACAACCATGCATGTCAATGACAATACATTTCCTCAAATTTGGGTATAAAGTATTGTTTACAACAACATATTCTGTATCTAAACAGAAATAATTCCTAGAATGTTATGGTATTAATAGGATGAGACTCTACAAGAGACTGATGGTAAGACGGTGAGAGAAGTTCGCTGTCAGACGGCCTGTCAGAAACTAGCTAATGAAGCAGTACTTCGACTGAGTGCTGACAACGTGACAGTGGTATTAATATCTATTGCCAAAACATGATAGATGTAAATAACACAGACTTCAAGAATCGCAGCTATTTACATTATTTTTTTAAGTGGAGATTGACAATAGAATGAGATCTGATTAATTTGAATGAATTGATATTTGCTTTGGAAAGTTGAATGGTATAAAAACAAATTATTTACATTTAATATTTACATTTGTACTTGCAATTTGGTTCACATAGATGAAGGCTATTCACCGAATAATAGAACCATGATATATCTTTCCAGTTTGAATGAATGAATTGTTGCTTTGGAAAGTTGAATGTTATAAATTATCTGAGAAAAGTACACGTATTTGCTGAGTTTCACGTAAAATGCCTTTGGGGAAAATTCAGTTAGCAATGATATATCCTAGAATGTAACAAGAATTTACTTTGCTTCCTTTATCCCTTCTGAACCATTTAATTTTTGATAGTACTGTAATGATCAACTGAATAAGTTAAAAGATGGTGATTTTAAACCAAACAAGTTATATGTTATAGTCGTTTATATACAAAGTAAAATAAAATGCTGTTGTTGATGCCAAGAGAGGAAAGAACAGTTAGAATTAATCTAGAACTCGATAGGAGCAAGATTTTACTTTAAGATTTTGGAGGATTTAAACTGTACAATTCCTTGGAATCATCCCTGGAATTTAATATCGGTGTTTAAATTGCTATGATGTACTTGTAGTATGAAACATGTACATCTTATGTCATGCATATTTTTTAAAATGTATTATAAAACAGATTTTGTATTAATTACTTGAATGCAGATTGTGTTTTCTTTAATTGCTATTGATAATAAAAAATGACAGATCTGTGGTTCTTTTAGTCTTAGACCATATATATATATGACCATATATATATATATATATAGAGAGAGAGATATTCTTGTCTGTTTTAGTTCTACCAAAATATATAAAAGCAAAAACAAATCTTCTAAAATGAAAAAAAATGTCATCAAAAGGCTTTTATTGTGAAATGAGCTTAACACCTGACCTATATTCTCATTACCTGTAAACTTGATGGTGGTTTATTTTTGAGGACATTTGACCTTTTTTTTTACACCTTTGATACAAAACAGGTCCCTGACCACAAATTTACTGTCCGGCCTGTCACGTATATGGGGGTTGGCTTATGAGTAATGATTAAGTCGTGCTTTAATGGACAAACTAAAGGAAATGTTTGGTACAAAAAGGTTTGGTGCATATTCTGTGAAATTACTAAATGTAACGGTATACAATATTTTGAATGAAGACGCTTTTATTAGCAGATATGACACGGTTTAAAAAGTTTAATAGGCCATCTTCTATTATATATGACCTTGTATTTGTATTACGAAACGAAGTAAATTTATCGTTTTTATGAACATATTGGACAGTCTGTGTACTTAACTGCTTTCACTTCATTTCTGTCCCTTTTTTGTTGACATTTTTATACTTTTTGAAATATTTTATCATACAAATAATACAGAAAAAGTGCATTCGATCAGACTTTAAGGGAAAACGTCAATTTTTTTTTTATAGATTTGACCAAATATGACGTGGTAACATGTACATGTATCTGTCCAACTTCAAAATTATTGGCCCGCTTCTAAAAAAAATTTGGTGAAATGAATGTACCTTACTCGTCCTTTTATATAATTGATGGATTCTGAAAACTTCCATTGAAAGTAAATATTAAAGTCAATTTTTGTTAGATTAGTTTCAAAAACATTGATAATACAATATTTGTCAAAAAGTCCAAACATAAATATTGCCGTCGGCCCTCAGCCTACGGGAAAACATTTTTTCTTCAGATCCAGCAATCATATTTGCCGTCAAGTACAATCATTTTTTTCAATAACATTAACGAAAATGGGTTTAGAGTTAAAATTGAAGGATATATTAATGGATTGACTTGTTCATTCTTAAAAATTTCACATATCTTAAACTTAACTATTAACAAAATACAAAATTCTTGCTTTGAAATTAACAGTGTTATGTATAGATGTTAATTTCTCCGTGTTTGTTCCTTATGTCGTAAAGTTTTGTTTCATAATCATTTATTTTTACTTTCTGAATATTAAATGTTAAATTATTATTCATAAGCAAGTTTTTTTTATAACAAAGTTCTTTACAGTAAGTCATACGTATTACAGATTGGTTTGCATAATCATATTTTAATGTTAACATATAACAGGTGGGTTTAAAATTTGCATAAGCCAATTTGTAGAATGGTTGTTTTATGTTAATTTTATAGTATATACTAAATTACAAAACAACTGAAGTGGTTAAAGAGTTGACTTATTTGTTGTCCGTCGTTTGTCATTTTAGAACTCTTAGATTCATACTCATGGTTTCGGTTATGTGCTTTTATGGTCATTGTTTAGTGAACATTAAACTTTTCAACAAAAAAAAAAGAAAAAAAAAAACAATACTGAAAATGGCAGAATTCCTCTAATTTTAGGTGGAAAAACAATTATTTGTTTACGTTCGTTCTTGCAGTTTGGTCCAAGTAGATATAAGCTTTTAACCGAACAGTATATAACCAAACCATATCCTTCCTGCTTAAATCTAGTAATTGTGGAAAATAGAGTTATTAAAAAAGTTGAACTTTGAAATTTTAAGACCTTTTTAATGACCTCTTTGACAAAATATAATAGCTTTATTACGTATACCCGTCTTATCTGAGAAGAGTAAATATATCATATATTTAAAAAACCCAAATAGTTTCAATTTGTAATATCATTACTACTACTATTTAAAGTTTTATTACACGACATCTATGTAAAAATGTAAATTATTACCATTTTATTGAGTCAAACATAAATCACTGATAAATATACTATATGCTTAAGACATACATTTAAAAACAATTGACCGTTTAAATATGTAAAACAAAAAAATTATAATTGACACGAACCTTTTGCAAACTGACAGAAGTTTACTTTTACAATATACCTTGTATCTGAATAAGGTTCCGTGGGTATATAAATGTAAGAGCCTTGTTAAACATTTGTACTCATAAGTTTTTTAAAATTTGTTTTCAAAGCAACCAGAATGTTTTCGTGCGTATATAGAAAATAATGATTAGATAATTTTTTTTTTTATCTAGAGAAATATATTAATGTAATATACAGATGCTTTTGTCGCCTCATTTATCGAGTACTAATAAGCATACGACTACTAGTAATACTCTAGTTTAAAAGAAATATTGACTTTTAGTACATGTTTCAACTTACGAAGGAATAATGCTATGTTGTGTGTAACTTTGGTTTGTACATGTAAGACAGCTCACGGCAGAGACATTGGCTTTTGATATAAAGCACTATAAGACGTACATGTAGCAATATACTAGTAATATATTTCCTTTTTATATATAAATAGTAGAATGACTTCGTTGATCAAAACACAAACTTGCATGTGTTGAACCACTCTTCGTCAAGTCATGAGCCTGACCGATAGGGTATACACACACTACGACGCGTCACTGTAAACTTACCAAATTTTTGCCATGCACCAAAATAACGCAGTTTACTTTCTTGTGTAACATTAAATTATTCCATGTCAGTGTTAGTTTTTTTCATGCACTAAACAGTTCTTAGTTTATAAAGAAAATCGTCTATCCATACTTGCAGACACATACTCTTTTTGGACAGAAACCTTTCCTACAGTTTTCTGTACACCAGCCCTTGATGGCTTTCTGCTGACCATAGCGGTTTGCACCGTGACATATAATGGATTTTTTGGGACTCTTTATAGTGGAGGTTTCTTGAACGCGCGTTTGCGCTCCTATACTTTTTGCATTTTTGGAAGGATACTTGTTCGTATTATCAACATATTTGATTTTTTGTCCGAATATTCTTGGGTTTTTCTTGTAAAGATCCATATATGCCTCTTTAGACAAGAAATTCACGTGTCCGTTTTGTTTTGGTATTTTCTGTTTTAAAGGGTCTTTCTGGAGAAATGAAGATAAAAATGGTAATGTAGGTTTTTTTGTTGAACTTAATGGTTGTTCAGTTGTTGTTGCTGTTGTACTTGTCATCATTGAACTAGAAGTTGCTCTTACTCTTTTGTTCACACATCTACACATATGTCGTGGGCAGTTCCCTGCCTTGCAATTTCTTGTACACCATGTATTGATGCCTTCTACGTATGCAAAACTTTCTGCACCTGTACAAACCAGAGATTTTAATGTTGCAATTTCTTGAGTTGTAGTTGATTTGCCTCTTTTCTGTTGAAGTTCTAATAACCTTGAGTCAAGATTATGTGTATGTTTTCGAAATTGATCAAATTCACCCATTCTGCTTCGAAATGGTATTCTGAGATTTCTGTTTGTGAGAAGAGGGCTTTTTAAATATTCTTTGGGTGATATTTCACGAAGTACTATTGGGTTTCCCTCTAGTATGTCATCAATGCCGTAATCAGCTTTTACAATCATGGGTCGAGTTGGCGGCCATTGTGATTTTAGTTCAAATTGATAACGATTTTTATAGTCGGTGTTTCGGATTGGTGATTTACCCAGAGTTTTCAAAGGGTCCCATTTTACAGATGCAATATTTTGCCCATTTCGTTTGTTTGATTGCACCATGAGTGATTTCATCATGGACCACAACATCTCGGACAACCTTTCGAGCACAGCTACCTTCTGCCCATTGTGTTTTGCTGTCTTGATTTCCAGTGGGTTAATTTCAGTGTTTGATGGCTTCTGTTTAAAATTAATCTTTGTACGTTTGGCTCCAAAGACAGACTGAATGTCAGACATTTCCGTCACTGGTTGATTTTCCAGCTGCACGGGAACACCCTTTATTGACGAAACAGTGTATTCTGAAACCGTTAACGGTGACCATGTAGTCCTCTCAGGAAACGATTGCTTGTCAAAGGATGTCTTTTTGAAATTTATTCTTGTTCTTTTAGCACCCAATGGTGAATGAAAAGCAGATTTAGTCACAGGCTTCATTTCCAGCGGCATCGGAAAAACTTTTATGGGCGACTCTGTAAAATCCGAAACTGTCTCTGGTATTTCTGTTGTCATTATAGGAATTAAATGCGTGTCAAAAGATGTCGAGTAAATATCAGACTTTTCTGTTGGGTAATCATTTATTTCGTCCCTTGAAATTGATCTGAAATTTTCTAAAGTATTTCTAAGCTGAATTTCAAGTGGCTCGAAAAGATGGAGAGGTCTATTATTAGATCTGGAGTCCTTTAGAAAGTCTGGATTTTCTGTAATCGAGATATCTGCACAGCCGTAAAATTCTTCCTGAGGACCGATCCCATGTCCGCATCTATCATTTATATCACAGTTCCAACGGTTACCTAAATAAGATGAGAAATCTTACAGTCATGCAGTTAATTAATTATCAAAATGTACTGGACTAGTTATGGGAAATATATTTTTAATTCATGTTATCTTATTCATGTTATTGTTACATAGAATGACTTGAATATCTGACTGCACATAGAAATCCTTATATTCAGTATTATGCCGTTACCTGTGTTATAGCGCCATTGGAGTACACAGTGCTCACACGACAGATTCGGAGGAAGACGACCTTTCATGTGAATTATGCCATTTTCTGAGGCATTCACATGATAACGACCATCTATAGACTCTGTTACTAACACAGGATACTTATCAAAACACTCTTGTGTGGCTGGAATATTTCCATCTTGGACAGGACAGACACGGTATTCGAAAACGCCAATATGGTTGGCAGTGAGATCTGCTGCTAAATCAATGACGTCACCAGCCTTGTATTTCCGGGTAATAAGCCCTGTAGCGTATCTTCCGCCTGCTTCGTTAGGTCTGGGGTGGTCTTGGTAGGGATCGCCACAAACTCCGCATCGGCCTCCTTGATGAATCCAATGATTCTGAAAATAAAACGATGCAATTTGATATTACTTTTGACAAAGTAAAATCTTTTTGTTGTTTTCGCAAACCATTGTCGAAACTTGGTATCTTCAACTATCTTTAACTTAAAGACTTCAAAGACGATTTTGGTTTCATTGCGAAATGTTGGTATATGCACTTAAATTACAAAGCACAGAACAGCTCACAAATAAAGAGTCAAAAGCTGAATGAATTTAATTCATAATTTATATAGTTCTTTTCAAAAATTTGAATTAAAAAAAAACATGCATTTTTCATACCTGCGTTTACATTGTTCACATTTAAAGAAATAATAATTACTATTCCCTGGAATAAATCACGTGATTTTATTGACTTCACCCGAATGGAAATCCTCATGTGTCTTCGGAAACGAGATATACTTTGATAGGTAAAGGTTTGTTGTTAGTATTTAGAGAACAATGCAGTAAATCAGCAACAACTGCATAGTAAAAGTCAGGTATGATTCCTGAGTTGATATAAATCTTGGTCATTAACTACCTAGGGAAACATTAGAAATATCGGTGTGGGTCAGCATGACAATTATTTCACTCGTAAAATAATTATTTTGGATCAGTAATATTAAGTATGCGAAGTATTTTCCGATCACTTTTATGTAAAAATTTTCAAAAAACTTCATTAAGGGTTCAAATTAAGTTTACATCCAACACCTCTTGTCATAAATGGTAATGAACAGCGAAACCCTATTCAATGATGTATATTATATGGTGCGTTTAACAGTTAGCGGTTTTGGTGGTCAAAACGAATGACTGATATTCTTTGTGAGACTTTGTTTTGGGTTTAAAACAGATATCACATTCAGGTCACCAGAGAGGACATCTAAAACTAATGACTTAACGCCAAGTCAACCAGTGAATAGCAACTGTCCTAAAAGTGGACAAGAGGGTGACATTATGTTAACACTTGATTCCTACTATTTTATTTCCGCAATATACATGGACACAAAATATATTATCTGTTGCGGATGAAAAACACTGCATGGAGGAAAATTTTTGCATCCATTTTTTTTCTTTGTTCCTTGGATACAATACGGAGCAAATGCAATGAAAGTATAACTGTCACTGGGCGAATTTTACACAGGGCAACATTTTTGGAGTGTGTATGGGTGAAAATTACGGGGTGGGGTGAAAGTAACCTTGTTTAAGGCATCTGTTAAAGATCACGCGATTTTATGATAATTCTAAGCACCTCACTCAGTTCATCACAAAGGAAAAGGCATATTAATTTATTACATTCGAGTGTCAATCTGATTTCAGTCATATTCTTTAATCCGCTCGAATAGATTGTTTTACCTTGTACATGTATAGCGATCTATGTGAGCGGATCAAAGGATCTAATTTTAATCAGATTGATACAACTGTCTTTTTATTCAAATAGATGATAAAAATAAAAGCCATCATAAGATGGTAAAAATAGTTTTGGGAAAAAGTATACAAAAGTAAATAAAGGTTACGTTTAATGGTTAACAGTGTTTCACATAGTCTATATAATACCGGGTATAGGCAGATAGAAAAAGGCTATTGTAAAGAACAATTTTTTTGTGTAGGATATGAGAAATACTAGTAGTCCACTGAAAATTGCACTCAGTTAATTATAAGTACATGTGTGATATGCATATTAACAGTGTTAATATCATTGAATCATGGTCAAAGAAGAGCTTATTATTCCATAATTTTTTATAAGGTGTCATTTTGCTAGAGTCTTCTAAAATTTGAAGAAATATTGTAAATTACTTTTTATGTAGAATTTGGTGTGTTTTTTAAGTAGAATAAAACTTTAAATTTCAAATTAATTTTTCACAAAACTAATGCATTAAATACCCGTTTCAAAAACAGCTTAAAGCATACTAGTAGTTGTTTTTTTTAACTAGCCAAACTGAAATAAAAGAAATGTTTACGTGTATTATTAGTTTTCAGATGTTCAAATCACCAAATTTATTTATTTGCGGGTTTTTATCCTTTCTATATAATTTATGTCTATAAAAACGTTTTATGAGCATTTAAATTTTGCTTACTCTTTAAGAAATTCAGTAAACAAAACGCAAACAGGTTAGTGACTTTTCCAAAGACAATAGAGAGAATTCAAAAGAACCAATAACAAAGTCAACAAACTCTTGACATCATGGCATCCTAATTGATGCGCTCAGTTATCTTTAATTTATCAACACATTTTTTGGAGTCGTAGTTTTACATACCTTTCATAAATGAAAAATAGGACATTTTTGAAGGAAACTAAGCCTGGTTGAAGAGTTTTTTTGTAATTTGTCTTGTGACAGTTTTTTTTTATAATTCAAGTTTCATCATTACAATGTTGATTTACTGAAAATTGAACTCAGAGAATATAATTCAATTTCAGGCCTCAATATTTTGTTTGATCTTTGAAGAACAAAAGTTAAAAGTTTGACATAAAATATATATTTTATTTAATTTTGATTACAATACATTGGTTTCAAGTGCTAGCTAGCATTTCGTCATATTTAAGCGTAATAATAATTTAAATTGAAAACATAGAATATAGGAAATTCAGCAGTAGGATTAGGTGAACCCATCTCTTTCTCTCTCTCTCTATTCCCCCCCCCCAACTCTTTCCCCTCCCTCTATATCTCTCTCCCCCGACTTTCTCTCTCCATCCCTCCCTCCATATCTCTCTCCCCGACTATTTCTCTCCTTCACGCACTCTCACTCTCTTCGCGCACTCTCTCGATCTCTCTCTCCTTCACGCTCTCTCTCTCTCTCTCTCTCTCTCTCTCCCTCTCTCTAAATCATCTTACCTCATATCCACCACAATTGAGTTCATTATCATTGGTATTCACTGGAGAATCGAATCCTCTCCTCCAGATAGAGGAACGGCTAGGTGGCTCCCAGAGCTTTCCGTGTCCATAGACCTCCACAATACAAAGTACAAAAGTCCAAAGAAAGTGCATGATGAAACAATGAAAAAGATTCACAGATGTGCCCCAAGGAAAATGCCAATTATAAAGCCATCTATTGAGTAGTTGATTTAGATTGAAAGACAAAATTATCACCGAGAATAAAGCTTGAAGCAATTCAGAATCAAAAACTCTTATTTTCCCATGTAGACTTGCAAAAATTAGGTCTGTAAACAGGCAGATTTAGTGCAATAAGATCAAATTCATGTCCGTTGTGTGAGTTACATTGTTTCACAGATTTCTTTGTGTACATATTTACCAAACATGCTAATTCTGCTATTATCAGGACACAATATTCCAATTTTGTCCCCAATTGCAAAGCAGGCAGTGTGAAGATAGGGGCTCGCGACTTCACGTTAACTCATTTAGCTAGCACGCGCTCCAATGGGTCGTCTGTGATGCGCGCGCTCATAAAATGTCTTGTCTGACAACTATGACCGTTATATACGAGAAGGGACCATATATATTTGACTAAGATCCAAACCTAGCAACTAATTATGTACAAAGTCGTACTGTTCTCTAAAATATAAAAGAAAATGAAAAACCTTGTGGTTGTAATTTTCTAGGAAGCTTTTGACCAAAAAAGCATTAGAAGCAAAAAATCGCATGATTTTGACAAATGTACATATCATGTTGAACACAGAAAAATGGATGTAAATTCCAGAAACATTTGTACATTCATGATTAAAAAATATTGTGTCAAAGGAGAATAAGTTATTAGACTCTATAACTTTGACATAAATTGGTGTTTGGCCACCTTTATGAAATCAATGTATAAAATGAAAATAAGATAAAAATAGTGACATCAATTGTCATGACTCGTTTATTATTAATATCTTTCTAAATAAAAAAGAAGAAAGAATGCCCTACAAATTGTAATAAAAATTGATTTAAACAACTTTTTTTATTAAGCAATTTTTGATCAAGAAACACATAATGGTCTTCAATCCCTAATGGGAACAAATTCAGTGAAAATTGAATATATAACTGATATGTAGGCAACACAGTTAAAATTAAAGATAAACATCATAAGGAAATAATGTTTTAACGTTTTACAAAAGAACTTTCGACTATGACGAAAATTCAATTCTGCTGATAACGTTCTAATTATGGTATGGTTTGAAAATATTTAATTTTTTTTGCACTATAGCAATTTTAAACATAATCATTACTTTTGCAAAAATTTTACTTAAACTGTCAACTTAAGTCTATGGTCCTGGTCATAAGTTCTTTGTAAAATGAACCCCAGGTGTACAAGAAGCAATAAGCAACTCACGGCTTCCTATGATACCTGTTTAAATTGCTTTATGTTGTTGTATATAATTAATGTAATTATATCTTAAAATGATATTTCCCACAAACTCAAAGGATTACGTTACGAACAAAAATAATAAACTACAGTAACTGTAATTGCGATGGAAACTTATATGACGGAAATTCGGGAATAATTTCGTGTGCGTTAAATAAAATAATAACAACATAAATCATATAAAAATGTCGTTCTATCCTTTCATGTGCTTCTTTATCCCTTTTTAATGTACTACCCCTTTCTAAAAGATACCACAACATTTTCTGATAACTTTTGGGTAAACTTTTGGCTTAGAGAAGCATGGAGGGTTCTTTGGATCAACACTTTATTTGAAGGATTCTGAAAGTTTTATTATAAGTCAGAAAAGTTTAAGATGGCAGTTATTGTAATCACATCTATAAAAAGATTACATTTTCAAAATTACGACTCTCTAAAGGAAAGGAAAGGGACAGTAAAAGAAACAAACGACAAGATCCAGAGAATAAAGAAAAAGAAAGGGACAGTAAGAGAAACAAGAGACAAGATCCAGAGTTGAAAGACAAGGAAAGAGACAGCATGAGAAACAAACGACAAGATCCAGAGTTTAAAGAAAAAGAAAGAGACAGTAAGAGAAACAATTAAGAGACGATGAAAATGAGAAAACCTTTAAAACCAACAATGTAATGACAAAGAAAATCGTGATTACTTATTTAAATAGGGAAAATACATTCAGATATGTTTTCAGTAATTCCATTTTAGTTTTTTGAATGGCAGACATTTTAGTTTGCCATCAATAAAAAAAATTGACAATGACGCAGTTTTATAATCGACAGTCACACTTTGGAACTGACTTTACATGTATCTATCAAGAGTTTACCAAACCACTCCCGGTTAACTTATCGTGCACAGACATAATATATGATGAAAATAGGATCATGGAGCAATATTGTACCCTCCTTAGTATAAATCTAAAGATGATCGCATATTTTCAGCGTAAATTGTTAAAAAAAAAAATGAAAGACTGCATAAAATTAACCTTATGCATATCGACGAAAGGGGGTGTTTAAATTATGACCGCTTCTTTATGACAAACAATAGCAAATGAGGTTATTGCACGTCCAGTCCGTACATAGAGGTGTCTGTATGATTGAAAATGGTTGCGTTATATTGCTCTCTGTTTGACATACCTCCGGCGGTTTTCACATGATACACATCAACACCAGGAAACGTCTACCGTCTGTGTCAGACTGCTCATCGACCAAAGACAGGATTATCTGCTTTATTCCTCAGATCATCACACAATAGGTGACAAACAGGTGCTCCCTGCAAAGGTCAAGATTTCAACAAGTTTATGATCTGTGGGACTGTTATGTCTTAAATTATTGCTATTTTTACATTGTCGTATTTTTTAAAATCTATATTCTTAACTTTTTTTGTGCAAACAAAGAAACAAAAAGAAACACAGCATACCTATCGAACATATAGAGCAAATGTATTTGTTTTCAATACACATATAAAACGTAATGTAGTCCTTTAATTTAAAGTAATCTTTAGTCCTGGACATCAAGCAGTCAGTGTAAAAGTGAACACGCTCTCACCCAAAATTATCATTTTTTCTAAGCTCTCAGAAAAGGGGTTAGTCCATAAGATTGGATTTAGTTGGTCAACGACATAAACTGAAAATGCTTAAATATCTTATGAAAGAGTTTCCATGATTTAAACTCTCTACTAGAAGTTTGCACATGCAATTGATGTCCCATGAAACCATACAGCGCTTTTGCTAAAGGACGGGGCCTAATTGTATCGAAAATACACATATATATTAATTCTGAAATAAAACTTTTAAGTTTTATTTTCTCATTGGTATCTGGCGGATTTTTTTTCAGGATCATACATTGTAATTAATAAACACATACCTCGACAAACATTATGAAATGTTTGCCTCTTCAGTCAGTGGTTAAAGTCCCAGGAAGAAACGTAGTCAACTTGGTCATATATTGAAAGCCTATGATTGAAAGTACATTAATTGCATTTGAAAGAATGTATTAAATCATTTATTGACAAGCTTAAACAAAATGAATAATAAACATTATTAAAATCATTAAACACTAAGATGAATTTTTATCACAACAGTGCAGACCAGTTCCTGGAAGGACAAAAAAAAATAACAGTGGTGAATATTATAACAAATTAAACTGCTTATTGCATTCAATAAGTGTGAAATGTTCATTTGATATCCCATGTTGTCAAGGTTGTGGTGAATAATGATATACTTTCACTCTCCTAATATAAACATCACGTGCTGGCACCTTTACGGGAAACTTTCAGACGAACGGTCTCGCAGGCAGGCAAAAGCACACAATACGAGCTTTAACTATACAGTAGTTATGATAAAAACGAATTTAACTGTCATTGAAACGTTTTTGTCTGTAATTCACAGAGTGATAAAATTTTATTTATTTAACAATATATAAATATTTTCTTCCTTGACACCTGCTATGTCCTGAAATATAATTTATTCATTTCCTGAAAATGTATATTATACGTGTCACATCTTTTTGTTAAAGAAACATATAAGAAAATGCCCACGGCGGCTCAACAAATAGGAAAGTGGAAAAATAAACCTTAACCATGACGGAATGGTCTCTGATTTACCGGTTAATATTAACATATACTTGCTATAGTGTATTAAAGGAGATACAATGTTTTGAAGTATACATGTTCATTTAATTACAATGAAAAGGCAAAAGGAAAAACTGCAGCTAGTTATAGATTTATAATGTTCCCAAAAATCATTCAGACTTTTTTCGTTAAATTTTTTTTTTCAAAACATTTAAAAAATGAAATATTCACGATTTGAAATGAGATTCTATCAAAAGACAATACATATACTTGCTAATTTCTCATTTTATATAAAAGTTTATGAATACTGTATACGGGGAAATTTTTGCTCCCGTTTTATTTTCGCCCCTTTCGCCCCATCCTTCTTTGGGAGAATTTAAAACGGGGCGAATTCAAAGAATACAGTATGATTTCTTAAACAAAACTATGACTGGGTGAATTTAAAACAGGACCAATGTTTTTTCAAGTGTAAAGGGGCGATAATAACACAGGGCGAAAATAACCCTGTATACAGTAACTTGCCATTTTCTTACCATACATCCGGTCAGTTATTACTAAATGAGTGCTTTTGAAAAAAAAGAAAGCCTAATGTAGATACACAGAAGTTATTATCAAAAAATATCAAAATTAGCATTACTTTCAAAACACTGAGTATTTCACTGTCTATACAGTACATTTGATTCACTTGGTACAAAGTATTGTAAAATGGAGACGAATTCAGCATAGGGGAAGGGCTTATTCCAGCTAAGAATGAAGCCATAAAAAACACGTTTTACATAGCAAATCTTTGATCTTAGCGGGTTAGTATACTAGGCATGTAATCTTCATTCCTTGACTGAATTCTTTTCTTTTTGTATGTGTTTAACCAAACAATATAAAGTACACTGTTAAATACTTGGTGAATCAAAATATCACCAGATTTAAGAATCCCTTTAAGTTACTACTACAAAGTTTTAAAAAGGCTTTCTATTTATGGTAGCAGTAATTTTGAACATCTGCATGTAACAGTAAGCTTAATTTTTAAGTAGATCAGCTAAACTGGAGGTTATCCATAATTAACCAGAAGTCTCTGTCGAGACTGTAGCTCTACTGGTTTGTACTCATAATAAAGGAAGAGAAAAGTAGCAGTTGGGACATAAAACTTTCCTAAAGCAATAAACAGAATAATGATCCTCGATTGAGTCTCTTTTTGTGGCAAGATTGCGATAAGACTACAACTGTAGGAGTAGCTTTTAATAAAATTTTACAGAATTTTCAATTTTAGTTACCATGGCATCATCATTCATCAAAATCAAAAACACAAAACTGATAAATATGTATCTCAGTGTAGTCTACTTGCATACCAAATTATATTAAAATCAAACTAAAACTGTATTTGGAGTAGCATTTTAAAAGTATTTCACAGAAATTTCTATTTTTAGTATTTTAAACCACAGCAACACCATTCATTGAAATCAAAAACCGATACTAAGAATTATGTATCTTAGTGTAGTCTACTTGTGTGCCAAGTTATACTGAAATCAGACCAAATCTGTAGGAGGAGTAGCATTCAAAAGTATTTCACGGAAATTTCTATTTTTAGTAACCATGGCAACAGCATTCATCGAAATCAAAAACTGATAAACAGAATTATGTTTCTTAGTGTAGTCTACTTGTGTGCCAAGTAATACTGAAATTAGACCAAATCTGTAGGAGGAGTAGCATTTCAAAAGTATTTCACGGAAATTTCTATTTTTAGTAACCACGGCAACACTGTTCATCGAAATAAAAAAAACAATATCTAGAATTATGTTTCTTAGTGTAGTCTACTTGTGTGCCAAGATATATTGAAATCAAACCAAAACTGTAGGAGGAGTAGCATTTTAAAAGTATTTCACAAAAATTTCTATTTTTAGTAACCACAGCAACATTGTTCATCGAAATCAAAAACTGATACACAGAATTAAGTATCTTAGTGTAGTCTACTTGTGTGCCAAGTAATACTGAAATCAGACTAAATCTGTAGGAGGAATAGCATTTCAAAAGTATTTCATGGAAATTTCTATTTTTAGTAACCACGGCAACACCGTTCACCAAAATCAAAAACTGATATACAGAAATATGTATCTTAGTGTAGTCTACTTGTGTGCCAAGTAATACTGAAATCAAACCAAAACTGTAGGAGGAGTAGCATTTTAAAAGTATTTCACAGAAATTTCTATTTTTAGTAACCAAGGCAACAACGTTCATCGAAATCAAAAACCGATATACAGAATTATGTATCTTAGTGTAGTCTACTTGTGTGTCAAGTTATATTGAAATCAGACCAAAACTGTAGGAGGAGTAGCATTTTGAAAAATTGTTTACAGACGGACAGACAGACAGACAGACGAACTGACGACGGACGCATTACTATCGCATAAGCTCTTCTGGTCTCTGACCAGTAGAGCTAAAAACGGCATGTATCATAAAAAAGAAGGGTCATTGTTATTAAATGCATGTTATGATAATTAAATTATATTATTAGATAATTAATCCAACAATTTAGATAAATGTTTCATAAAAATTCATTTATGTACCAGGAGAACTGTAAAATATTATATATAGTGCGTAAGTTTCAATGTACTTACTGTAGCACCACCTGAAATATTCTTGACTCTTGTATTGAAGTAACTGTCAACGTTTTCACTGGTTATCAACGATGGTTTGTGGCTGAATATGGTTTTTTTTTCAAAATGAGTGAATATTTTTTTTCATCCCTGGACCTAGGCGAGGGGTGAAAACATACAACAGGGTGGATATAAAATCATATCTAACCACAAACGATGGGAATTTTTTTTAATCATTTGCACACTATGCTCCTCTAATGATGTATAAGATGAATTTCTTTTCATATTAAAATGTCCATTTTATGAAAAGCTGAGAAGTATGTACATTAAGAGGTATTATTATGTCAAACTAAGTGTATGTAAAGTTGTAAGTTTAATGAGTAGTCAAAATGTAAAAGAGTTGTCTAATTTGGGAAAATTTTTATATAAAGCTACAGCTCTACGAAAGTCTAATTTTATGGCAAGCCCTTTTACTATTTATTCGTAAAATAAATTTTTCTTTCAAAATGAGAGATATCTCTCTAGCATAGAGAGATATCTCTTTAGCTTATGGAGATATCTCTTTAGCTTATAGAGATATCTCTTTGACTAATAGAGATATCTTAATACTTTAGAGAGATATCTCTTTCAACAAAAGAGATATCTCTTTTTGAAAGAGAGATATCTCTTTTAGTAAGAGAGATATCTTTATAAGCTAGAGAGATATCTCTTTAAACGAGAGAGATATCTCTTTAAGTTAGAGAGATATCTCTTTAACAAGTTTAAAAGAGATATCTCTCTTAATTAGAGAGATATCTCTTTAGATTTTCAAAAAGAGATATCTTTCTAAGCTAAAGAGATATCTCTTTTAATGAAAGAGATATCTCTTTTCCAATCACCCTTAAAATAAAATAACTAATTCTCCCGTTAAAAACGAAAGCGAAACAGGAAGTAATGTCTGTTAAGTCGTTCGTTTTCTGGTTATTGAAAAGAAGAGGATAAAAAATGGACTGATTGATACGGGTAAACAACGTTTAATTGCTTTATTGTTTTAAGCGAAAGTAACAGGATTTCAAACCAAAACGTCCCCCAAAGATTTGTTCCATATTATATTTATTTCATACAGCTGAGCCGGGGAATGCGAAGTCAATAAAAACAAATTCGAAATAGGCCTACATGCACCCAATTTCATCGATCACGGGAATACAGGATTGATTACTACGTTGATTAAACATAATCCTGATAGAATTAATGTTCTTTTTTAATTAATTAATTTTAATTAATTAATACTCCAAAATAAAAACGTCCAAATAATAATTTATTTTAAAAAATCATATACCGTAATCACAGGGACTTGCTCCCGGCATGTAATAATAATTTATTTTAAAAAATCATTCAATACTTCTTCCATGTAAACAGGGATGTATATATTATATTCCTTCAATATTAACTGTAGGACGTTAAACGACATACATGTACGATCAATATATTAACTGTAAAGCCTTATGACCCCCTTCCCAAACACAGGCACCTGAAGTATGGATAATACCCCCCCCCCCATTTTTTATATTTTTTTTTAAAATTTAACAAAAAACAGGGGGGGTATTATCCAAACTTCAGGTGCCCGTGTTCCCAAATTCTCTTACAATTATGAGAAAGACATTTTATTTTCTTAAAATAGGCATTAGAAATAGGAATTTTCTTATTTGTCTTAGCTAGAACAATCCCCAATTTATCCAATGTTGTCACCAAACAGGTCTGCACTGGGTCCATAAGACATTCATCATTCAATGGTAGAACATTTTATCTACATTTGTCATATTTTACAGAGATCCAGGAGGTACTGAAAAAGGGACAATGCTTCGACTGAATGTGTCATCCATGTATCAGTATAGACCTGTTAATGAGGCATATCCAATAATTCTTATACTCATGAAGAGTGTGGCAATTAACTCCCAAGTAGTTAAGGATGGCACTCATTTTAAATCAGGTACAGGATAATTTTTTGGGCTGCACTTTTCTTTACTTCAATATTTCAAACTTACTAGTTAAGTATCAAGTCCACAAAAGCTCAAACACCTTGGTGAATCAATGGACCATAATGATAGTTAAATTTGTCATATGCTTTCTTATTAAATTATCAATTTGGAATTTGATTGGTAAAAAACATTTATTAACAAGTACAATTCTTCTACTGTGTGCCTGTCATCCCAACAATTGCTAATGCACATCGATAGGTTCTCCATGAAAATTGCTAACTGCGCAGAATGGTTGCACATTTTTTCAATGAACGACATTTTCTTAACATTGAATCCTTCAGTATAACAAGACAAATATTACATGCTTATTTTAATACAATATAAATAAACTTAAGAACAAATTTAAGGATTGAAGTTTAATTTGTATATTTGGTAGTTACATGCGTAATTAGTTTTATATATAAAGGATGTACACAAACATTTTATAACATTGAAAATACAAAAAAGTATTCTCTTAATTTCTTGTAGATCCTCACTTCTAGGATGTTTTCCATGTTCTTGTGAAAAGTGTTTTACATGGGCTACATGGCACCATTCAGCTACAAATACTTTGCCGGTGGAACTGTGACATCAACCAACTGCTCATGCCACTGCTAATTGGCAGAATTTCCTTTGGGACAAGCAAACTGTTTCAAATATTTTACAGCTGCAAGTTAGTACTTATGAAATTTTGTTTGCGGGAAGCTAAAAGCTAATGAGTACTGAAAATACAAGCCAGATGAAGTACAAAAGTGTTGATACAAGTCATTTAGAATTTTCAATTCTTTGCAGGTAGTGATGAGTGTACTGGAAGTTTTTTCGGGATCTTGTCCGACACCATAGGTACAACTGGTCACTGTGCTTTCTTGGTTATATAAGCAGGCATATTGTTAAAGCGGTGACACATGTAGCTTCAAATGATGCTTGACTGTTTAAGTGTTTTTCTTTGATTTATAAGTAAACCTGGATTGATCTCTGATGCAGTAATATAGAGCCATGTCTATTCTTTAATATTCCATCATCCCACTTCACAAAGTACTGAAATAAAAATGATTTTGATTTTAAAAATTTTTGGTTTTTATATGTAACATAAAATTCTACAGAAATTCAAATATTAAAACTACTTCAAAACAAGATGTGTTTGTGAAACACTGTGCACCAGGCGGCAACAAATTCAAACAAGTTTTTTTAAGCATATAGGTCATAGTCAAGGTCACAAGGTCATTGGCCTTGGTGTCATTTGAAAGAGCTTAATTAGTGGAGTATGCAAATCAAATATGAAGTCTCTATCTTTAACGGTACAAAAGGTATGGTGAAAGTTCAAAATGGTATTTATAGCATTAAATTTCCCCCAGAGAGATACGCGTGAGGTAGATTTTTACCTACACCCTCCCCTCTCCAGATATGGGTGGGGTAGTATTTACTTATCCGCTGAGAGATAAGCGTGAGGTAGATTTATAAGTCACATTAAAGGTCAAAAGTTCACTGGCCTTGGTGTCATTTGAAAGAGCATAATTAATGAAGAAGGCATTCCAAATATGATTTCTCTATCTTTAATGTATCAAAAGTTAAGGCGAAAGTTAAAAAAAAGAAGCTATTTTTAGCACATAGGTCACAGTCAAGGTAACAAGGTCATTGACCTTGGTGTCTTTTGAAAGAATTTAATTAGTGGAGTAGGCATATTCAATATGAAGTCTGTATCTCTCATGGTTCAAAAGTTATGGCAGAGGTTAAAGTTGACAAAAGACAGACAGACATAGAAACAGGATATAAACAATAGACAATAATTCACTTATTTTATGATTGTGTATATTAATGTGACTGAATTTTGGAATCAATTTGTACAAAGGTTTAGTGTCATTGAAAAAGATTACAAAATATCCAAAAGAACTGTTTTACTTGTTAATATAGAAGGAAGTTGTTTAGAAAATTTTTCTTTTATTAGTTGCAAAAAATTTTATTTTCTATTCAAGATCACAAGATAGTAAGCCATTATTTATTGATGCAGTAAAGTTATTCAAGTATTACAGAAACATAGAAAATTGTTGTGAAAAAGTTTTTCAATGTAAGGACAAAATACTCAGTAAATGGGTCCTGTATGATAATGTGTACAACAAGTGATGAAAAAATCAAAATTGTAATTTTTTTGTTAATTTATATCTACACATTTGGGTACATCTGTTTTGTTTTTGGAAAAATTGTATGTTTAACTGTCATATGTTTACATATATGTACATTTATTATGCCCCCCCCCCTTTGAAGAAAGGAGGGCATATTGCTTTGCTGCTGTCTGTCAGTCCATTTAGTTTCCATTCATTTTCTTCACAACCATTGCACTGAAATGAAATTTGGTATACAGCCTTACAGGTATATCAGATGAATATCTAGGTCAAGTTCTGTTTTGGGTATGATCATCGCGCCATTTTTGACAGAGTTATACCCCTTCGCTTTAGAAAAATTCCAATTACTTGCAGTTTCTGTTCATTTCCTTTGCAGAGGTTGCACATAGTGAAATGCAATTTAGTATACAGATTTATCAGATGATCATGAATATCTAGGTCAAGTTCTCTTTTGGGTATGCTTGCACCATTTTTGACAGAGTTTTATGCCTTTTTGGACTTAGATAAAAAATTCCAATGTGGGGGGAGGGGGGCATAAGTATTTTACAAACATCTCATTATTTTTAATTTTAGAAAGTGCACTGTGTGAGTGTGTGCAATTGTGGTGGTGAGTGGGTGAAAATTGTCTTGTGTTTGTACAGTGTATATATGGATATGGAAAATGCTTCAAAATAAAGCATTTAAAAAAAAGTTTTGGAAAGTATGGCAATCATATACCATGCAGTACTAAGAAATGCTAAATAAAAGGCTGCTTAGAAGAAGAAAAAAATAATTAAAACTACCGATCAAATAAGTATTAAATGTAAATCTTTTAAGATGAAGGTTTTGCTTTGTCAGATTCTTTGCTTATAGGGACACTTACCTTTAATAATGTCATGACAGGTGAGGCACATGGCTGGTCTTCATGCTGGATCAGTTCTTAGTTAAAACCATCCAGTATTGCCCCAAGATTGCCAGATGTACAGACAAAACCTGTAATTTAGCAAGCTTCTGTAATATGCCAACTGAATTATTACATAGGCCATAGTTGTATGTGCAACTGATAATGATGTAGGACTAAGGTGCCTGACAAATAATGAGTTATAAATCTTACAAATATCCATTTATTTGATACAAATCTTAACTTTCTTCATTAAATTTTATCAATGATTTTACAAGAAAATCAGAATAAAAATTGTCCTTTTTATACATAAAAAATATTTTCATTTAAAATCTTTTTATTTAAAAATATTTGTTGCATTTTCATATTTAGGGTACCCTTCCTAGGCCAACAATAAAAACATAGGTAATCAAAGATTACGAAGCTCACCTCGACGAATGTTATCAGTTTAAGTAATGCAAATCTCACATCATATTTTCTTAATTTTTAGTATTCATCCCAACAACAATATTCTTGCAAGTTGTGTTTAACCCCATAAAAGGCATATACACATTTCTAAGCCTGTAGCGTGAAAAATATGTATATGTATAGTGTAAACAAATATTCATAACTGTTTATACTGCATATATCAAGGTCTTCAAGTTCATTCTGATTGATCTGTTCCCAAAACTTTAACCAAGTCTCTTGTATGGAAAATATAGGTCAGATCCAGCATCCGAAGCAAGTCTGATAGTGTCCATCCTTAGATGCATCATCCATGCAAGTTTGGTTAAGCTAGGGCTTATAGTTACTTGGGAATGAAAATGTACGTCAGATCCAGCATCCGAAGCAAGTCTGGAAGTGTCCATCCCTAGATACATCAATCATGCAAGTTTAGTTTAGCTAGGGCTTAAAGATACTTGGGCATGTAAATAAAGGTCAGATCCAGCATCCGAAGCTAGTCTGGTAATGTCCATTCCTAGATGCATCATTCATGCAAGTTTGGTCCAAATAGGGCTTATAGTTACTTGGGAATGAAAATGTAGGTCAGATCCAGCATCCGAAGCAAGTCTGGTAGTGTACATCCCTAGATGCATCATCCATGCAAGTTTGGTCCAAATAGGGCTTATAGTTCCTGTGGAATGGACCTGCTCCAAAAACTTTAACATGGTCACTCATCTGGAAAATGTAGGTCAGATCCAGCATCCGAAGCAAGTTTATTAGTGTACATCCCTAGATGCATCATCCATGCAAGTTTGGTTCGGGTAGGGCTTATCGTTCCTTGGGAATTGACCTGCTCCAAAAACTTTAACCTGGTCACTCATCTGGAAAATGTAGGTCAGATCCAGCATCCGAAGCAAGTCTTGTATTGTACATCCCTAGATGCATCATCCATGCAAGTTTGGTCTGGGTAGGACTTATAATTCCTTGGGAATGGACCTGCTCCAAAAACTTTAACCTGCTCCAAAAACTTTAACCTGGTCTTTCATCTGGAAAATGTAGGTCAGATCCAGCATCCGAAGCAAGTCTTGTATTGTACATCCCTAGATGCATCAACCATGCAAGTTTGGTTCAGGTAGGGCTTATAGTTACTTGGGAATGGACTTGCTCCTAAAACTTTAACCTGGGACGCCGACGCCGATGCCAACGCCGGGGGTATAGCATAAGCTCATCTCGACTTCGTCGAGGTGAGCTAAAAATGATTTGTTTGATGTACTCTGACCGACCTGTTAAAATAGCCCCTACCCATTTGCATTCATTTCTTGGGGGCACTTAAAATTTTTTAACACCCCCCTTAATTTCCATAGATGTTTTAAAGATAAGGTATCATATTTTTTTAGGATGCTTTTTAATTTATAAATACAAAGTCTTTGTTACTAAATGAAAACATTAACAGATTTCTGAGTCTGTGGTTTTAAATATGACAGTTATCAATTTATTCAATGCTGTAAGACATAAGAAAAAAAAAACTAGAAATATGTCCACAGGACAGGAATGCCCGCCAAGGGTATATTAGTCATGCAAAATGAAAATTTGTATGAAATTTGATCAGAATATCTTGAAAAATGTTACAGTTGAATTACTTACATCAGTATGTATCAGCATATGAAGTTTGACACTAATTTCAGAGATGTGAGGTCAAGGTCAAATAAAAGGTCAATGTCATGTTGATGCAGTTGAATTGCTTACATCAGAATGTATCACCATATGAAGTTTGACACTAACTTAGGAAAATTGAGGTCAAAGTCAAAAGAAAGGCCAAGGACAAAAAATGTTTGTTTCAGTTGAAAAGCTCTCATCAGTATGGTAAGTTTGATACAGTAAATCTCGTTTCGTACGAACACGAATATTGCGAATTCATGGGTATAGCGAAGTCATCTTGGATTCCCAGCTATAAAATTTCAATGAATTTCTTATACGATTATAATGAATTATGGATATAGCGAAGTAATTTCATAGGTCCCAGCAACTTTGTTATAACCGAGTTTTGCTGTAACACCATCTTGAATGGTATGTTTAAAACTAAGTTAAACACTAATTTAAGAAAAAGTGAGGTCAAGGTCAAAGGAAAGGTCAAGGACAGAAAATGTTGATGCAGTTGCATAGCTCTTATCAATATCTATCAGCAAAGTTTGATGAAATATCCTGTATAGTTTCTTTGAAACTGGGCTTTGAACTGAGCTAAACGCAAAGTGTGACGCATGGAGAGAAAGACAGAAGACAGACATGACAAACACTATATGCCCAGGCCATAATCATGGTGGGGCATAAAAAAAACTACCGGTACCTACCAACCTACCTGCCAACCTTGATAAAAGTGGGTAGGAGTACATCAAACAAATATATTTTTAAAGCTGGCCAGTTGTTGACTAGTATATTAGTCATTTTGATATGCTATGTCTTATAAAAAATAAATTTTATATTTGTCTTAGAACTTATTTGTTGCATCAATTTCATACCTGTATTTGATTTGCATTGTTTTGGATGCTGATAATTCAAAGTCATGATCAGTATAGTCTTAGGCGCTGCTGACTTTGGATCTTTTAGGAACTGCATCTTTTATCTGTGTTACTGGTTCTCTTTTACCTCTGCTATAAATAAGTTTTAGTGTATACAGTTGTGTAATATCAGTGAATAAATTGAACAGACAGATTGATTGTTTATTGTTTATCATTCCTCTCAAGAATTTTTCACTCATATGGAAACGACAGTAGAGAGCTGCAAATTTTGTCCTAATGACCTATACTCAGCACTCAGGGCCATTGACTGATTGAGCAGGAAGGGATCTTTTTTGTGCCAACACCTGACCTACTGCAACAAGGGGCCACAGTTATACTGTATCATCCAAAAGACAGGTCTCCACATCCCACAGTGGGATTCAAACTCATGATGTAAGGATCAACACCTTATTTCGCGACTCTACTAGAGCAGACACTCTAACCACTGTGCCATGCAGGCGAATTTGAACAGACAGAAAAATTTACCAAAATCCATAAACCATGTTCTATAAACAGGAAACATACTCTCTAAAGTGAGAAATATGGTCATCTAAATTTTATTTTATGCAGAGAGATGGCAAAATGTATGAACATGAAAGGGTCAAGGTTGTTGTGTTCTAAAGAAAGGTCTTGTATCAAAGATTACGTATGGGAAGTATGAAAGCACTGGCCCTTACCGTTCAAAAGTTATGGCCAAGGTTAAAGTTTGTAAAAAGTAGGTCAAACTTTAAGGTCAAGGTCAAAGGGTCAAGATTCTTGATATCCAATGAAAGGTATTGTCACAAGGATTACACATGTGAAATATGAAAGCTCTAGCCCCAACTATTCAGAAGTTATGGTCAAGGTTAAAGTTTGTAAAAAGAAGGTCAAACACCAAGGTCAAGGTCAGATGGTCAAGGTTCTTGAAATCAAATGAAAGGTCTTGTCACAAGGATTAAATTTGTGAAGTATGAATGCCCTAGTCCTAACCCTTCAAAAATTTCTGTCAATGTTGTATTTTTAAAGTGGGTCAAACTCCAAGGTCAAGGTCAAAAGGTCAAATTTGGTGGTACCCAAAGAAAGGTCTTTACACAAGGAATATACATATGAAATATGAAAGTCATAGCTCCACTAAATCAAAAGTTATGGGCAAGGTGAAAGTTTTTGCAGACAAACAGAGAGACAGACAGACACGACAAAAACTAATTACCCCCGAAACTTCGTTTACGGGGGCATAAAAAGTATATTAAAAAATTACCCAAACAAAAGTGATGCAGCCACAATATCATAAATATGACGTTCGTTCCCATCAATGACAAAACTCCTCCTCTATAATCAGCTGATGAATAACATCTCGGATTCAAGAGAAATCTGTTAACAAATTAAGGCAAAAGATAATTTTGAAACTATTTCATTCGGTTAAGAATAAAACACTTCATTTTCCCTCAAAATAAACAAGAAACGGATGACACTCTCTGATTTGTTTACCTGTATTTCGATCGAAATATTCCTGGTGGACGCTCGCACCCAATTTCTTATGACATGAAATTCATACATCGTAAGTCGGACAACCCTTCGGCTTTGTAAAACTATTTAATTTCCCCCTGAAAGCTGTGTGTAAACCAGAAACATGCTGAACTCAATACACATTCACCATGACCATGTGCGAGGAAGTGAAAATTATCGTAAAATCTCGCGAGTCACGTGACGAGACTTACACAGACTCTGGACCGAATTTTCTCAGCTTTTGAAATAATGAATTAAAAGTTCACTTCCGGTAAAGGGAGAAGTCATTTCAAATGGAATTTAAATAAACATAATGAAGAGAGATATCTCTTTGCAATAAAGAGATATCTCTTTTTGCTTCAGAGATATCTCTTTTAGACCCTTTTGAAAGATATCTATTTCACTTTGAGAGATATCTCTTAAGATAAACTTAGAGAGATATCTCTTTTACTTAAAGAGATATCTCTTTAACTTGGAAAGATATCTCTCTAAGTGAAAGAGATATCTCTCTAGGTGAAAGAGATATCTCTCTAGTTGAAAGAGATATCTCTCTAACGATCAGAGATATCTCTTTAGCGTTCAGAGATATCTCTTATCACGAAAGAGATATCTCTCAAGGAAAAAGAGATATCTCTCAAAGAAAAAGATATATCTCTCTAAGTATAAGAGATATCTCTCTAACTTTAAGAGATATCTCTTTCTTATAGAGATATCTCTTTAGAATAAGAGATATCTCTTTAAGTTGAGAGATATCTCTTATTTTTAAGAGATATCTCTCTAAAATGAGAGATATCTCTGTAATTTTCAGATGAAATTTATTTTCCGAATAAATAGTAAAAGGGCTTGCCATACTAATTTGTAACTACTATTGATATTTATATCCTTTGTGTATTTTTGTATATAATATTTATTCTGTACTCTTTATCATGAACTTTAATCGTTTTTTACACATACACTGAAGCTATTTCATGCTCTACTCTGTTTAATATAATCAATTAATCCAAAGTATTGTATAATTAAATAATTCCATTTTCTCTGTGTGCTTGAGATCCATCATTCTAGAATAAAAAAGTAATGACATATTTTTTTTCTACATTGGACTAAAAATTGACACGTAAATAGAAATGAAATTTTAAAAAATATTCGGTTAAGTAGTAAGAGGATATGATAATTGAACTGAGGGAATACACAATCCTCTAAAAATGAAATGCTTAAAAAGGAGAAAATTAACTATGGATTTTTGTTGTTTAACGCTGAATCGGTAATATTTTAGCCATTTTGATTAAATCACATACTTGGTATAAAGAATCAGCAATATAACCATCTGAGCTGTGCTCTTTTCGTATATAACTCTTTTACCTGACTCATGGTTATCAGTGGATCGCTGGTCCAACTAAATCTCAACATATAGTTACCTCAAATTCCTTGACGTTTTTATTTCCTGAAAACCGAAAATTAAATAAGCTCTGAATACATTTGTTATGTTTTTAGTTTATTTAATAAAATATTCTGCCAGGAAGGACAATATCTGGAGTAAATTATGTATTTGTTTATTTGTAATTACCTGGAATATATGTATTAGACATACGTCTTGCGATCTTTGGCACAGGGTCTGTTTCTGTTTCTGTTCAAATGTACATTTTAACTAAAATTTATGAAAAGAAGGTAAATATTCCGTCTCAAATATGAGGTTGTAAAAATTTTGGTTTATCTTTTCAATATTAGATGTAAGTATCACAATAAGGGAATCACACGATGAAAAAATTCTCTTAGTAGATGTGTGATGATAAAAAAAAACTTAACTCATCGCCATAGGTACGGTTTTAACCTATTAATGTTAAACATAGACGTACGTGTATATGGACGAGACTGTTTTTATTTTTAGATTTGCTTGTTGGATACATTATTGGATTGTCTTTCAATGAACACACTCGAGCTTCCTGATCAAAGGTTGTGTCCGAATTATGTATAAATAGATGCTTTGATTTAATAGCCAGTATTATCTCTCCGGGATAAAAAAAATATTTGCCGTGCACTCGATCAACTGCATCAAATTTAAAATCCAGTACTAATTGATTTTTTTTAAATCTTTGAAAAGGGCATATAATGCATGAATCAAGCTAATCAATAATATTGTAACTACCATTTGTCTAAGTAAACACTAACTGATCCAGGCTGTACATGTATCTTATTAGATGTTCCTCCAAGAATTTTGGATGGTTTCAACAAGATACTTAGATTTATTGTATTTATATCAATAAGTTCGTTATCTCCGTAGATATTTCATCGAGGTCTTTAGTTGAAGTTGATTTAGAAAGATGAGCATTTGATTCAAGGTAAGCTTTTATAATTAATTTATCATATTTCGCAGATTTCTTTTAATGTTGTCAAAATTTATTGTAGAAACTGTTAAAGACAGATAATGCAAATTTAAAGAAGAAAAAAATGACTAATGGAATAAATAAATATATATTTTTAAATATATAGTTTTGGGTCTATTTTTGTTGGAAATGATAAACTTATTAATAAATAAATTCTTAAATATTAAGAAATCATAAACCTTTTATAATATTCAATATTCTACCTGTTTGCAACCATCCTTATTAATCTAAACTATTTTTGTCACTTCAAAACCCATTATTGTGAAAATTTGTTAAAATAAAAAAAAAATTAGTATGCTGTTTAAACTTTTCATTTTACTAAATTTGACGTGACAAATTATTTTTATTTTTTAAAGTATAATCTTGTTTGTATATCCTCTGTCATTTATCAGGTTTATTGAAATTCAAAGGAACATAAGAAGTACATAGTTTTTGTTTGTTTGTTTGTTTGTTTGTTTGTTTGTTTTTTTTTTTGTTTGTTTTTTTTTTCGTTTTTTTTTTTTAGGTTTCCTCTTTTTCTAATTACATATGAAAATTAACATTGGGTAGATTTGAATTTGAATGTAGATAAGCTTTTTTATTCTTCACTTCAATGAAGTTAGTTTGAAGAAACAATGCAATCTTTTTATTTAACGTAATATTTTTTGTATCTTTTGATACATTTTATTGTTCTATTATGTTTCAAATAAAACATGAAAATGCTGAGGAATCAAGTTTTCATCAAAAGCTAATTGAATATACTGTAGGTCAATGTACTAAATGGTGTAACTAAAACTCTTCCTGGGTCATACAAATGGGTAGCCTGATGAATTCCTTCCCAACCATCGTGATGTCTCTAATTTATGGTAAGAATTGTTGTCTTATATCATTTGTGAATCTAAATTATTTTTTCGTCTTCTTTGTATCTGACCAGAGCAATTGACAGAAGAATAGAACTTAACATTTGAATGCAAATCACTGCCACTTTTCTAGACCTGTAGTTGAAAAATAATTTTCTTGTCATATTTTGAATATGTTGAAAATACAAGGCTATGACAATGCTTAAGATGCGTCTGATCAAATGTTGCATACTTTGCTGTTTAGTAATTGGAAATTACTGAATAAAATTAATTATTCGATTTTTGAAGCAGTCCCATTATAAGCTGCAGAACTTTAACGTTTTGATTAATATATTTTTAGACTTTAACCAATGCTACATATCCTGCAATGTAAATATTGTGCAATATACAGATTTTTTTCGATGTATTTTGCAACAACTTTTAGCATTGTTTGTTCAACTGCCTTTATTCCCCTATTCTAGACACACCCAAGACCAACCTGGAAATTTGACCCAGCTCATAACTCTTATAGTTCTCAGACCAATAAACTCGTTTGATTTGAATTTTCTGTCACCAAAAAAATAAAACCAAGCGAGGTTACTGACCTGGATAGAACTACTAAGGGTTAGGAAGTGGATAAAATACAGAGGTTGGTCATGGAATATGTCTACAATTAGGGAAAGAAAAGGATATGATTGATCAATGCTGAAAAATGGAGAAATGGAGAAATGCTTGCCCAACCATGCATGCACAGAAAATCTTACGCCGTAAATTGCACAATATCCACGTAATGGGATTTGTATCATTGTCAAAGACTAAAATATAAAACCATAATAACAGACTGTGCATCTATTTAATTGAAAATCAGGTCTTAAAAGGGATTTTGATATTATTTCATTAGAAATTAATATGACTTATTATGAACTACTTTGCCATTGCCATTGCCAAATGTAACAGATTTTTGTTAATACTAAGCAATTGTATTCATGACTTTCTTGGAGAGAACATACTTAGTATATAAGTAATTTCTGGTGTCCAATACAAAAATGGAATTCGGCTTCACATAATAGCTGTGGTAGAACTATGTAAAACTGCTTATCGAATGCTTTCAATACCTCCATAAAAATAATTGTGTAAACAGTAAGCTCTGAAAATGATGCTGAAGGAATTAACTGAATTCAATTAAGTTTTTCATCAGAATGTCCAATTACAGTTAGGAGGCGAACAATGCCTTTACGGTATAATCATTTATGCAAGAACTAAACAGATTTAGGCGTAATTATAGTTTTGAATTGAAAATAAGAATTAGAAATTCAGCAGGTTAAAGTAGAAAGCATCTCTCTCTCTCCTCAGGTAACCGTACGGTAAAAAAATTGGGTCTTTAAGGTATCTTTCATCTCAAGCTCACCGGGATATATAAGATATATTAACGTATCGAAAGGATTTTAATCTAAAAATGTTAAAAATCAAGTTTCTTTGAAAATCAAAGTATCCTTATAAAGTATTTATGCAAGCCAAGGGTTTTCGGTCCGCACAAACCAAAAACCCTTGGCTTGCGAAGATGCCATAGAGTCTGACACACCTGTTTCATATTTCGATATTTTACTTGATATATATTGTATAATGGGCATCAAAAATTGCTACCGTCCTTGACGACAATGACTTACAACAACCAAAGTACTGTTTGCCAAAATTCACCAAATTATCACTGAGTATGCTTGATTAACTTTAAGACACATAGCAAATTTGATAGGCGTCAAAGTGGGGATATATCACACCATTTTAAAGAAACATTGGAAAGTAAAAAAGCTCAGTACTCAATGGTCACCCAATGTTTTGAAAATTGAGTGAAAACGAGAGTGTGTGAGAATAATTATCAAAAAATTATTTTTTTAAAAAAATCAGAAATTTTAGTTATCCACGTTTGTCTGAAAATTAAACAGGTAAAAAAACGTTAATCCATTGCTTTAAAGCCCCAAAACAAATTTACAATAATATGTACTTGACAAAAACAGCAAAGGTCTGAAAAGAGCAAAGAATTGCAAGAAGACAAAGACAGTTTTATATGCCATTATCTTTGACATAAGTGTTTTTATTGTTCAAATTCTTATTCGGGGAGGCAGTTCATTTTCTGGAGGAGTCTAGAAAGCAAAATTTTTGCAAAAAAATCGAAAAGTTTATGAGAGGAAAGAACCAGAATCAGGAATCCACTACATTAAATTTCTTCATGACAGCGTCCAAACCCACACTCCCTTAAGTGTACATAATGGTGTTTTGTGGAGAAACAGAAAGTTAATGTTTTGTCACACCAACAATATTCGCAGTTCTGGCAACCTTTTACTTGATTCATATTCCAAACTTGAAAAAAAAAACACCTTTCAGAAAGAAGAAACAAATCGAGGAAAACAGAATCTGCCATATTCCAGTATACAAAGGGACATACTGAAAAAGGAGTTCTAAAAACAATCAGAAAATGATTAAAAATGTTACGGACATGTGTTTTAATTAAAAGAAAATAGTTAAGTTATAAAACATTAAGACTAAATCATTGAAAAGGGTCTTTTGCTACTTTCCGAGCACCGAGGACATTGTTTATTGAACAGCCCTCGTATTTATATATAAATCCATATTAAAATACTTAGTTGTAATCTCCCATAAAAATAATTTCTAAATCTTTGTTGCAATATCTTCTGCGAATTAATTATCTATGCCATATGGTAAGATTTTTTGTAATCAAGCAACCAAGAGAGAGGAAGGTTTGGCTCGGATGTAGCAAGTATAAATAAAAAAAATACATGTACCAATATTCAGTAAACGTAATACGTAATTTTTTTTTCAGAAATTCGGGAGTTAAACTGATGTTAGTGTACTATTTTTATCCTCGATAATGACGTCCTCAGCATTTACTGTGTTTAAGACATCAGCAGTTATTCTGTTTTAAAGGATTTCCTTTGCAAACAGCAAAAAGTTAATACATGTATTGAATCTGTAATAAGTTTAAATTTCAGACAATGGTTGATAAATACAATGTTTTTACCTACATATGAAAAATATAAACTAAAACACTGGTTCAATTTGTAAGTTGGAATTTGAAGATTGATTTTTTTTTCAAACATTCGATTTTTGAAGAATTTCTAAAAATTTCATGAAAACCTAAAATACGAAGGTATCAACTTACGTAAATGAATTTAATGCAAAGACAATAATGCTGTCAAAGCACTTTTATGCAACTGTATTTGCTTTATGATATAATAATAAAAGGGAATATTTGTTTTATTAAATGGAAAATGTTTTTACTAAAAAAGGCCATGTTATGCATTAACATAATCAATTTCAGAAGAAAGTGACCCCAAATTGTGCTGACTCTAATGACGGCAAAATGATTAATTTGTATACCAATAGTATTTTAACAACTGAAAACAATTTAAATTCCAATTTGTCGATAAAAACTTTGATTACATCAGTCAGATTTACAACTAAAAAGTTTGACTTACCAATCGAGGTAAATGGAACAGTATTCTTTTAAATCAAAGTCCCTGAACTTTTATATGGTACTGAAGATGAATACCTTTTTATTGTGTATTGGCCAGTATTTAAACGAATATAGAAAATTGTATATTTACCATCGACATAAAACGACCAAACTTTTTTTTTCATTGTTTTAAATTCTTAATTATATATTAAACCTAATGTACCACTGATGTAAATATATTTTCGTTTATCATTTGCAATCAATAACTTTTAGTTACTATAATATCATAAAAGCTGCAACGACTTGTTCGTTTATATTCTGCCATTCTTTCTATAACATATAATTTATTGCAAATTGTGTTTGGTCTCCCAGATCGTTTGCCATACTTCATCCACCATATTTGAAATCTACCGAGACTAGAAAAAATTCTAGATGACGGTGTCATCCGGTTTCAGTTCATATAAGTATGCCTTTGTACTTTCTTTTTTATGATAAAGCAGCAGGGTATCGGCAGTTTTTAAAAATATGTAAAACTTCAAAAAGAAGTATCTTTGCAAGAAAAACGCATTGGATGAGAACTATTTTAAGTAAATGACCCTCGAATAATGCTAATATTTAAACGAAGGATATTGTTTGCTAGTAAAATTGCTATCATCGATTTAATGTACACTTGTTTTCGGTCATGAACATCCGGCAGGAATTTGTATGAAAGCGTCCGCATCCTTGACTATTATGAAAAGGTTATAGACCTTAAACTGTCCATTCTGACTGACAAGAAAGAACTACTGGAGGGCCGTAATTATAAGTCCGACAATAGATCTTTCTTCCCACCGAATGGACGGATTGAGGCCTGTAACCTGTACGCTTTTAGAACTTTTCTCATCCGTTGCATATTTTATTAAGCTAGCAGTGTCTAGTAGGTATTTATTGGACTTCAATAGGTTGTTTGCAATCCAAAGTTTTCTTTTCAAACGGAATCATTTTAATTGTTAACTTAGTGGACAGTTACAGGTAAATTAAGCTGTCAAATGTTATCTCAAGCCAGTGTTCGAAGAAAATTCCTGCTTACTTAACCATGTCTTACTTATACATTTTTAGGGTGTTTTAAACGTCAACTTTAATGATTATTTCTAAATATTTACATTTCAAAACATTTTTCCATAAAATACTTTGCAAATTAGAAAAGCTTCATGTTCTCATAAACAACCATGGGCATGGGAAAAGTAAGAATATTTCCATTGTTATGTTATTGAAGTAAAAAAAAAAGTAGTGCAGCTTTAAAAAAAAAAAATTAAATTACAAAAATATGTGGGAAATCATCATAAAGATAATGTAAATATAAGATAAGAATTTAATTTTGAGACTTCATAAGGTACAAGTACAACAATGCATCATGACTGCATTTTTCAAGAAATATGCAGGCGTGAAGCGTCGTAATTCATGTACTCATGAATTTCTCAAAAATGAAATTCATCCCTTAAAATAAAAAATATGATATCTTAACGCAACACGTTATTTTATTTGCAGTTCCATTAACCCATCAAACAGACTCTATCTGTATGTTGCAAAGTCCATATGCTAAACATTACGCAACGCTGAATTTATGTTACTGGGTGACGTCATCGAGTGACACTGCAGATAATGGCGCATTGGCATGTAATGTCTCTGGAGGTTTCATGGCGTACATGGAAGCGGGCTCTACCTTCCTTACTTTTATAAGTGACAGTATGGATAATCACTGGAGGTAAAGAAATGTAAAGATCTATCAATGAAGACCATATTTATTAAGAAGTATACTTCTCTTTGGTATTATACGTTAAAGAGAGCAATTATATTCCTCTGGTTTTATATTGTACAATTGTACAATAATCACAAAAAACAAAACAAAAAAAGGCCTTTCCTCGCCAAAACCTGTAAAACCTAATGGGAGGGGGGGGGGAGTTGATGACTTCCAAATCTTCTTAATACATCTGACTTTTCATACCAACTTCACCATATCAAAGTTTTTGAGGGGGGTCTGGGTTTTTGGGAGGGGGGGGGGTCCAAGGTCGCTTTTTACTTGATTTTGCATATAGATTTAATAACTCTGCAAATTCCGGGGGGGGGGGGGCGGACCCACACCCCCACCCCCTCTAGATCTGCGCATGTGCTGGTTTTTTGCCAGTCTATACAGTGACTTCGTCACCTGAGGCAAAAAAATTTATTAATCTAGAAAGTTTAAGGTCTGATTATACGTTCCTCAATAATGTTTAATTTTTCCATAGGCACTTGTTTCGAAAATAATTTTTTTAACCCATAGTACAATAATAACACAAAGACAAAGTATCTAACTTTGAATTACACTCAGTACCCCTCTCCTCAGAAAGGCACTCATTTACACTTTCAGAGGAAATGTGCTGGTCAACTGTTTATTACCTTGTCTTCTACGATAATTTATCTACACATGCCTGTTTTTTTTTTCTTTTATCTCCGTACACAGTGTCAAAACTGAATTACACATGTATTCTCGAGAATTGCTACATTGAAAAGCTTTGGGATGCATATCAGGGCCTAGAGACCATAAGCTGAGAACAGACTTACGTCAAAATTTTGAGTTGGAATAACTTGTCATTTATAACACATTCATTATCAAAAATTAAGAGGTTTGGACAATATTTCAATTTAAACATATGTTGAAAATTGTGTTTTGTCATCAAAATTAATATTTCAAAAGTTAAAAAAAAATTGAAATTTTGGCTCGAGTCTATTCTCAGTTTATGGTCTTGGGGTCAGATCTTTAATAATGCAAGATATGATAGGAATATTGTTATATTCATTTTCAGAATTTTCTAAAATGTTGATAATGAAATGTTTTATGTTTTAGAAATGTCTTGTAGTGTAAATCTGGCATCTTCAGATATTATGATGGCTTGCACAAAGTTTAGATTTGATATACATTGTATATGGTGTACCTACAGGTTTCGATCGATTTGTTTGGCTGTTATAATTAAATTCTCCGATTTTATTATGAATTCATCTGAAAACTATACAGCATTAAAGATTATTCTTTCTACATATAAAAATCATATCATTTACATGAATTCTTCGGCGATTTATGTAGAGAAGCACAATTTTCACATAGGCTTCAATTTTCATCTTCTTGGCAGAGATAAATTTAAAAGTTCTACATCATTGTAGTGACCATGCTTACTTTGATGATGAATTCTTTACGAGGATAATTTTAAAAAAAAATACGCTACATTCACCTCCATACGACTTTCCAGACTATCGTAAGGCTTTGATATTTTTTTTTACAAATTGATGGGAAACAAAGTTTTGAAAACTGATTCCACTTGCACCTGACTTCCACTCAGGTGAACATATCATTCAGACACATAAAACATTGGGTGTGATGGGGATAAGGGATGCAGAAGTATGTGCCCTTCCCCTCCCCAAACCCTTTTTAATGTGTGCACACATTGTAAAAAATCAAAGTCTTATGATAGTCTGGAAAGTCGTATGGAGGGAAATATAACATTGTATTTCATATCAAACAGTTACATCTCAGTCAATCAGAGAGATGGGAATTTTTAAATCATATAATAATAAAACATACTATATGATAACCTAAAATAATATAACGGTAATATATAATACAATTATATTATAATAAGACTTCAGTATTGTAATTTTCAGTCCAGGTACCGATGTCTTTGTTGGCCTCAGGTCATGGACAGAAAATAATCAGTTTACCCAATGGGATGGAGTACCTATATACACTTTTAACTGGGACTACACGAATGGACAGCCTGATGGTATCGCACAGCTGGAATTCTGCGTTGTGCTGTCTGTGACTTCACCACATCCATGGCATAATAGGAAGTGTGGCTCCACTTACCCATCTCTTTGCTATTGTGAGTTAGGTGAGTAGTGGATATTCATGTATTTACTAGATTTAATGGAACTACTACTTGTATATTTACATCTTATTACAAAATTTGACATTAATATCGAATTTAGGAGATTTTAAGCCTTACAGTATCGAAAGAAGTTTTAGAATTATGATTCATTGTAAATAAAAAAACCAAAGTTTTTACTATAGTCAAATATAGTTTACTCTAGTTAAAAGACTGTAAATTTTTGTTAGGGTAAATTCAGTCTAAAAAGAAACTTATATAGGGACTAACAATCGGTATGAAACACATAAGCCAAAATACGACCGAATGATAGGTTATAACTGTAAGCAAGGTCATTGTAACAATTTTATGGAGGTTTTTCAAATGTCTCTAACATCAACTTATCGGTCAGTAGCTTGTTTCTGGTTAAAACTAATCTTATTCGGAGCATGCTCTTGAGAATTGAATAAGCTTTTAAATTTTGGGAATTAAACTCCATACTGGAATAGTATAACATTGTGTATAAAAATGGAATGTTAACTAAGAGAAAAAATAAAGTTGTCTTCTTTGTTATTATACAATTTATTTGTTAGTTGGCCCATAACGTGCATTTTTACATATCATCGTCATCATATAACTTAGCTACAGTATACAATATAACGCTAAATGATATGATTTTAATTTTTAGGATCCCTAGAACATCCTTGTGTACCACCGGGAAGTAGCGTGACTTCTACAACGTTGTCAAGTTCTTTGTCTACTTCAGCAACACCATCAACACAAGTTACAATCGTATCTTCTTTTACAAGTACCGCTCCTACCACTTCGATAAATTCAATGTCAACATCTTTGATTTCGTTATCTTCATTTTGTCCAACTGTCACATCGACTCTAGCCGTCACATCGACTCTGACTGTCACATCGACTATGTTGATGACAATTTACTTGAGTTCGTCCATAACAACACCTTCAGCGTCCGGATCTTGCTTATGCACAGCATTATCAAATTCATCATCCAACATAACAAATGAGGATATAGCGAAATTGAAAATTGATAAAACGACTACGAGTCGTTATCTAAGGAAGAAGTATAGTGCGGGAGATACGCGACCCCTGAGTCAGTTTATGGGAAGTTCTGCTGTAATCATCATCGTTGTCTACATCGGCGCCATTGTAATCTGGGACTTGTTAGTCATAGCACAACAAGTAAAAACCAAATTTCACAAATGCATGAAGGGACTGCAACAAAAATCTGCAAAAATTGAACATGGGATGGGGTTGGAATAAACACGAAAATAGATACTGAGCTGAACTGATGACAAACAGTAATCTGTTGTTTATATTATATCTAATGCCATATTTTGATTTTTAACTAGAGACATACAGTTGAAGCACTTTTCCTCGAACACAGATATAGCTGGGATATGTCACAGTTAGCTGACCGTCCTAACCACTTTTTCTTTTGTTTCTACATACCTCAAAAGTTGGTTATCATTGGATATACCTGTGTATATCAATTCAACTATAATCTTGGTCCTATTGAGTTTAAGATAACTTTCTTTGTATTTTGAACCCAATGTTTTTAATTTTTGTATGTAAAATGTACAAGCGACCTCGGAGCTTTACATCTGAGAACAACACAAAGGCCAAAATGTACGATCCTCTCCCATTCTGGAGATAGCTAAGGCGAACTCCGAACCGTGGATTGAGACGATGAGACTTGTTGCACACAACGTCGAGAAAGTTTCTCAAAATTACTCTGCTTTTTTATTTTTATACACGGTTTGTAGCATCTTCTCCATTCATAAAAATGTATCCATAACACTTTTAAACACATAGTTTTTGCTAACAATTGTGCGAATAGCTTGAACTATATTGTCAGTGTTCTCAGATTCTTTACAACGTAACGTCAAAAACGTAGTTTTCTCAAACAAGCTATTCGAAAGAACAAGATCTTCCCATAAAATGAAAGGCGAAGAGAAATACAAAGAAACCAGAGCAGCAGCGAAGAAATCTCAGAGAAAGGCATACTGGGATTATATACACAACCTGATTGAGGTGGGGGATCCTGACAGCGAACAGAACCCGGGGAAACAAAAACGTTTTTGAACTATATTAAGAGCCTGAGAAAAGACAAAAGTGGTATAGCATCCCTTAAAGAAAATGACAAAATGCATGACGATCCAAAAGATAAAGTGAACATCCTTAATAGACAATATGAATCAGTATTTACTCGTGAGGATACACAAAACATTCCAAAACCATCTGGGAATCCCTATCCATCAATATCCGATAAACATGTCAATGAAACTGGTGTCCTCAAACTCCTCAGGAAAATTAATCCAAATAAAGCTTGCGGGCCAGACTTGATCACGGCCAGAATCTTAAAAGACTTGTCTGATAACATCGCTCCATACTTGACAACTATTTTTCAGAAAACTCTCGATCCTGGCAATATTCCTATAGACTTGAAAAATGCAAATGTAACTGCGATATTCAAAAAAGGAGACAGATTTAAAGCCAGTAATTACCGCCCTGTATCTCTAACGTGCGTATGCTGTAAACTTCAAGAGCATATTATAACTACGATCATCCTTAATCATCTGGACACTTACAGCATGCTCACCGATTGCCAGCATGGTTTCAGAGCACGCAGAAGTTGTGAAACACAGCTACTCACACTAAACTCATGAGCTAGCATCATCATTAGACAAAGGAGGGTAACAAGACCTTTGATAAAGTTCCGCACCAAAGGCTACTCACCAAACTGGATTTTTACGGAATTGGGGGAACAACTTACCATTGGATTAAAGCCTTCCTCAATGAAAGATCACAGCATGTTAAAGTAGAGGGCGCAACATCGGAGAGGGGTGTGTGTGTGATAAGTGGCGTGCTCCAGGGCAATGTCCTTGGGCCGTTACTCTTTCTGCTCTTCATTGATGATCTGCCGGAGTGTGTTACTTCAAGAACGAGGTTATTTGCTGACGATGCAGAAGTAGTCAGACAAATAAACACAAAGAAAGACACGGAACTCCTCCTAAAAAATCTTATTGAACTAGCAAAGTGGGAAAAAATCTGGGGTATGTCATTCCATCCCAATAAATACAACATCCTTCGAGTCACAAGAGTTAGATCCCTTATCATACATAACTACGATCTTGACGGACAACAACTAGAAACAGCAGATACAACCAAATATATAGGCGTAGACCTCACAAAAGACTTAAGTTGGAATAATCACATCGACAGGGTAGTGAAGAAAGCGAACAGCATGCTATGATTCCTGCGCAGAAATTTGAACATCACGAGCCAGGACACTAAATCAGCAGCTTACTTCACATTAGTAAGACCAAATCTTGAATACTGTGCTTCGATCTGGAATCCCCACAACAAAAATCTTATAAACAAAATTGAAATGGTACAACAAAGAGCAGCCAGATTTACCACCAGGCGTTATCGCAATACCAGCAGCGTAACAGATATGTTAGTCTCTTTATATTGGGAATCTCTATCATCAAGTAGATGCAAATTCAACTTACCATGATATACAAGATAAACAACAACCTAGTAGATATACCATCAGACAATTACATGTACATCTAATTTACAACTAGAGCTACAAGATCAGCACATACCCTGAAGATAATAAATCAGCATAAGACTAGGACAGACACCGGGTCATTCTACGAATAGAGGCCCAAATGGTGTCCCGCCATTTTAGTTTGTGTTGAGCAATACCTGGTTTATGAAATTTTAAGAATAAATCCCTGATATTCTTGTCATTACCGAAACGGTGAGATAAAACTGCAAAATATAAGAGACAAGAAAGATAATCCAAAAGAAGAAGCCACGTGGTTAAAAGTTTCAGAAACCACCATCTTTGATACAAGGCATTACGCTCTCCTGTGTGTAAGTAAGCAGATATTACATTGTAAATGGTCTTACTTTCAAGCGTATGTTTATTCAGTGTCATTACCGAATGCTTGCTACAATAAAAGTACGATCACCTAGGAAAAATGCAATTGTTTAGAAAGAAATATAGATTGGTTTTGAATTGTGTTGTACATTATTTAACCCCTTTTGGCAAGTAGCGCCCTCTATATTCTGTTTAACATTTCAAAATGTCATTACCGAAACCGAAACAAATCCCTTGAATCAAACCGTTTCGGTAATGACATCAGTGTTACGGTAATGACAAATCATCTTTAGATTGTCTTGTGCATGGATTTTACAACACTATTGTAGTGTTAAAATATGCATAAGAGGTTGTTACAAGGCCTAACTCCTATATGTGGGTCCAGTCCTGGGAGGTAGGCGAGACTAACCTACATCTAATATACAGTGTTTTGAACAATTGTTTTCAAATGCTGATGAATTTTAAAAATTAATTTTGCTCAAGCCATGACTGTTTCTAAATAAATTTGGAAAATATAAGGCATGATAACTGGGGGAGGGGGTTGTATAACTATTTACCGGAACGCACTGTCACTACCGCAACGCATTGTCATTACCATAACGAGGAGAAAATAGGTCAATTAATTATCAATTAATCTAATAATAAATGTAATAAAGTGTTTAATCAACATGCATGAGTCCGTGAAATCTCACACCGTAGAAAAATGGAAGTAAAATAATCATATACACTTCTCAAGTGGTTTATTGACCAATGGTTCTTTTGCATTTTTTAAAAACGTAAATTTAACACCACAGTACGAAAAATAATGTGCGAATATTTCACTCAAATAATCATGAAGGCAAGATATTACTAAGATTTATTACTTCAAACTATGAAAAAATTGGTTTAATACTGTAACAATATTTTATGATGATTTAGTCGTCTGTTGCGGTAATGACAAATTTTTTTCATGTATGTATGTGTAAGTCTCAAAATAAGCAATAAAATATTTTAAACATTGCTGCTGCATGTTGAAATGGTTTCCTCTAAGTTAGATTTAGTAAATAACGCAGAAAAATTGAATAAAATAGGGAATATGAATTCTGAATTTTGGAAAGTTCGTTTGGGCCTCTATCCGTAGAATGACCCACCATGAACTTTGCTTTTTCCTTAAGACAATTCCAGAATGGAACAGACTACCAGCATCCGTTGCTGAGGCTCCTGACTTGGTATCCTTCAAGCAGGGGCTCACCACACTCCGCTTCTAAACGGCTATCGTCCAGCTTGTAAGTACACCCCAACGAAGGTTGAAGCTATGCCGGTTGGGATCATTAGATCTCAGGGCCTCTACGGTAGTCGGATTGGTCTAATTAGGGAGTTGAAAACAAGCTGGTACACACCCTTTTATCTCTTTCATCCTAATTTTTACCGCCAGCGCTGCTCACCGAAAAGTAAAGGTCTGAGAAGACCGCGTCTTCGTAAAGATATAAATAGTTAGATGTAGATGTTACTAAGATGCATATTTGTTTTGATTTTGTGCACTTTAAAAACCTGTGAGAGCTGTATCGAAACGGAGAGTAATATGTCTTTAAAACGATATTAGTGAGATTAAGAAGCATTGTGCTGTTGATAAGTTGCGAGTTTGACATTTAATTCGGTTTGCAAGTTATCAAACATCGAGTTGAGTTGGGCGGCGGAATGTCCACTAATCATAATGGAGCCGTTTTCCTATGGTCTGAAATATGTTTTCTTGGTTTTTTTTACGATTTTGATTTTTCACGTGGTAGGTAAATATCAAAATTATTTTAAAAGTCTGGAAAACATCAGATATTTCGGACTTGGTTTCCTAGTTCGTCAAATATCAAATACATACATATCCCAGAGGATGTTTCTGTTCAAGTATGACAATCAAGCCTTTGATGTTTTTGAGAAGATTAATAATCATTGATTTTTCTAAAATATTCCTTTGAAAAGTTCGATCGCCCATTGTAGTCTAAACCTACATGTACCGCCAAGGTCATGATTTGAAACTGAATAAATTTTATGTCTGTTAGTCCAACACCCAACTTTATAACTGTACTTTATTCCAAGCTAAATGGAATCATACTGTACATAACTAATACAGACAACATGGCAAATGATATACATGTATATATTGATTAGCAATGAAGATGGATCCTAAATGAGCTGGACTATCTCGTAGAGACGCGGTAATGAGTTACAATTTCTCGCAATGTGTTCCTCCCAGACTCGTTTGTTATTGCTGCATCGAGTTTAAAAAGCAGATACTGTACAATTACACAAATTTTCGTATGGGGCGGGGGCAAATTTTACAGGTTTTAGAAAAATATTTTTCTTGGCAGCTCAAAAAGAACAAAAATTGACACCACAAAAATTAGTGATTTCACAGTAGGTATTTTCGGTTCACTGTACATTTTTTCTGAATGATGAAATGATTGCATTATTGAATAAAACTTATTTTTATCAAGGAAACTTTTGTCAGCTTCTGAATTACACATGCAGTATGACAAATTCAGACAGATTAATTTTAGAACTGTGGTATCTTACTCTGTCTTTTTTTTTAAGTTAACAGTAGTTTGGGATATATTTATCCCTAAAGCTATATATATGTAGTATAATAAAAAAAAGCTATTAATTCAAAGTTAAATAATTGCTGGTGGAATAAAAACAAATACTATAACAGTTAACAAATTCTTTATTTAAAAGAAAACAAAATATGCTATTACCGGATAATTAAGAATAAATAATATAAAATCTAACGTATAAATGTGTGAAACACAACTAAATTGCCAAATATCACATTTATGCTACAAATACACTCTCAACATTTCTTAAGTCTAGAAAAAAAATTAGTGTTAGGAGAGAAAAATGTATGGTATATTTGAATACAACACTAATTAAATGTATTTTGGTCTTTTAAAACATTAACATTGTGCCCTATCCCTGTAAACAAGAGTAAACAACTACATCTTTATTACAAAGCTGTGAAAGGAAAGTTAACCTGCTACATTGTAACAGATTTTTTCCCCAAATAAGTTTATAATATGTAAACAACCAATACAGTTGTCAGAAAACTTCAATTAAATAACATGCGTAGAAGATTGTATAGGATGATGAGAATCAATGAACATATTTCCCTGCTTTAATATAGATTCTACTTGTAAGTGTAATTTTAATCTCCATAATACAAATAATAAAAGAATCAGCAAGGAATCCTCTATTTTTGCAAAGGAAAGCAGAAAAAAAAATGTATTTGTGAAACACTATGCCCCTGATGTCAACACAATTCTGGAATGGGACATAGACTACAGTGCAATAGTTTGGCCAAAAAAAAATTAATCAATAGTTTCTCAGGCCTAAAAATTCAAAATTCAATGCGGCAGGCAGGCTTTTTTTTTTTTGAAGCAGGTCTTACACTTTTTTTTTTTAGCCATTTGTTCACTAAAATGATAATGTCTACTAATTCTTAATTTTTGTTCTCTGAAGTTATTTATAATATGTCTTTAACTTTAAATAATGTTATTCTAAACATTGATTTAAAAGTTAATTCATAAAATATTGTAAATTTAGAAGAAATATATTGTTTTTCTAATAAAAACGTCTACCTTAGCATTTCTGAAAAGGGCAATAACTCAATTTTCTTTTTCAACTTGGAAAAATAGAAAATCGAGTTATTTCCCTTTTCAATATGTCAATAAAATTGATCAATGCGGCCGTTTTTGAAGTGATGCGGCGGTGCCCGAGAAACTATTGATTAATTTTTTTTGGCCTTATGGCCAATGTTATACAAATACAAAAGCCTTTGCACCAACCATTTAGAAATTTTTGTCAAAGCAAAGTCAATCTCAAAGGTTCAATGTCATGATCAGAAATCTTAGGATGCAAGAAAAGATCATATAAAATAACGTCCTAGCTCCAACAGTGCAAAAGCTTTGACCAATGTTTCATCTTATAAAGGAAGATCAAACTTTAAGGTCCCCATCAAAAGGTAAAAAAAATCTCGATATCTAATGGAAGGTCTTTTGTCACTAATTTATTTACGAGAGAAATGGAAAGACCTAGCTCGAACTGTTTTATAGTCGTGAATAAGGTTCAAGCTTTTAATATATAGGTTACACTTCCAAGGTCTAATCAATATTGTTGGTGTCCAATGGAAGGTCCTGACATGAAGCATATATTTGAAACTTACATGTCAAATGCCGTAGTACCAACTATTACAAGATATGGTTAAGGTTGAAGTGTTTCAAAAGTAGGTAATACTCCAAGATCTGCTACATTTTGAACCAAATTTAGTATTTAAGGCCAGAAGTGTATACATAATAAATATATAATTTTTCTTAAGAATTTGTCAATGAACTATAGCTACATAAACAAGTTTCCTAACCAAAAATTGAGGTACCTCACCAGGCATTTGAGCAAGATGCCAGAAATGATATATCTTATCCTTATGGATGATCTTTTGATTGCTAATGTCACAAATTTAGGTGTACTAATTTTTTAAAACATATTGAAAACAATTTAGAGATTACAATAGATTGACAATTATGAATAATTTTTTACATAATACCAAGGTACAAAAAACATATATTTGAGGAACCTGTCATCTAACCTTAAGCATGATTTGTTATTTGAAAACATTATTTCATCAAAATCAAAGGTAAAATTGATTGGCAATAAAAAGAAAAATTTGTTTGGCTGATGAAGAAACTATTGATAACTATGAATTAAGAATCTGCAAATAAGTGTAAGGCCCTAATTAATTTCAAGATCCACATTTAAAATGCAAAGAGATAAAAGTTTATACATTCAAAGGTGACATATAAAAACAGTGGTCTGCTATTGCATGTCAAGATCCATTCTACATTAATTTGCAAAACAAAATATTGCAGTTATTGAGTTCAAAAAAGTTTCCTGAATATAAAAAATCACATCTATGCTGACAGATAAAAAATAGTAAAACAGAAAACAATTTTTGAACACATTGGAAGAATATTTTGGAGCATGTAAAAATTTAGTCATTGTTAAAGCCATTAAAAATATAACAGCACAAAAATGTTCATAATTATGTCAAAATATACAACATAAAACTGGTGGAGAATCAATATGCTAATTTCTACACCAAAAGCAATATATTCAGCTCACTTCAAATTTGCAAAAAAATCAGCAAAATCTCTTCTTTTTTTTAAAAAATGCTTGCAAATTTGCATACAAGAGTAACATATTTCATTAAATGAAAAAAAGAATCCACAATATAAAACAGTATACTTTAAATTCCATGCCTCAAGCACTTCAAGTCGGATCTTTTTCTCCTTTAAACAACACTGCATCAATTACAAAGGCAAAAAGATTACACAACTTAAATGAACACTGAAAAAAAAATCATCTACAGCAGTTCAATTCACTAAATTAAAGAGATGAGGTATGTAATGAGTATAAAGTCTTCAGAAGATTTTTGTCGATACATCAGCTCTTCCTGTAAATTACCCTATAAGACAGACTGCTATCACGTTTGTATCTTGCTTTTGATGATATCTTTGTCGATTCTTTGTTTGACAGTGTCTCTTTTCTTTCTTTTTTCTTCCTCCAAGGCTTTCTGCATGTCTGTATAGTATTCCAGAGCTGTCCTCACTGGTTCAACTATGTCTTTCTACAGATGGAAGAAAACATAACACTTGCAGAGAAGAATAATGATTTTCACTTCAACAAAAAATAGACGTGAAATTGTATCTATTTCATCAAAACATTGGGTCATTATTATGAATACTATTATTAAATCATATCACCTATGCAACTCACATTACATAAATTTTAACCAATGTGATTATATTAACTCTTTGGATACGTTTTAAGGGGGTGAGGGTGAAGGTAGGATATATTGAAATTATTAAAATATTGATATTTAGTAAGTTTTGGTTTGGTCTGTTTTGCTAAAACTGTTTTGTCAATCATTGAAATTGATGTCCTCAGAATTCAATATTCTGATCAATATTTTGCCCCCATTTTTTGTGGCTGAACTTTTTTCTAAAGTAATAAAAGCCTTTCAGACAAATGACATAATTCACTGTATCAGATATAATTATAAAATTATTTACATGAAATACTGAGGTAAATACAATTCTCTGCTATACCTCGATAACAGGAAAAAGCTCCCTAAGGGCCTCAAATAAGGGCAGCAGTGCGAACTTGATAAATCCTATTTGTGAAGATGATTTGGTCACTTTCTCTCTGTCCATGAATGGGGCCACTGGTAATCCTTCCAATTTTTCCACATCACTCTATAAAACAAAAACATCATCAACTTGGAAACAATGTATTCATAGAAGGACAATTATACAGTACTATATGTACTGAGAGGATTTAAATTTTTTACATTTCTTTAACATTTTTAGATCTTTAAATTAGAACTCTGTTCCATGTATCCAGATTAAAACTTCACAAATGTCTACAACAGATTTATTTCACAATATTAAAACAATATCAATCATTAAATCATTTACAGAAAACAAAAAATATAGAAATGTAATACATATATGTCAAGAAAATGGAAGCACTCTTGACCGACCCTCATTTTAGTGTCAAACAAACAAGACTGGTTAAAGATAAATGAAAGAAAAATAGACAAAGGAATATTATACAATATTAAGGTTCACTGATACTCTGGTAGGAGAGACAACTCTCACTGGGATGATTTATCACTATTGTTCCTTAAGTTCATAAATCTGTTAAATTAAAAGGCTATTCATGTCAAATTTTGTCCACAAGGTATGCTGAAAAGACAGGCTGTAGAACTTGCAAAATTTAGGGAAAATTTAAGGAACAAATTAAAAAAATTAAAGCTACAATTAGGAATTTAATACCTAATTTCAGGTATTTAATGGGACTTCTTACCTTTACAAATTTGACAATAAAATCACAAAAAATATTTCAATCAGAGGAAAGGGGCAGATGATTTTACATTGGTTAAATGCCTTTTTTACTTCATAAATTAAACAGAATATCTCCAGGTTTCTGGAAAGGGATAGACAAAACCAAAATTTTTTTTCCTCTAAAAAACAGTTCTATTTTGGATGGTTCCAGCACACCATGAAATTAATTTCAAGCACTATTTGATTGATTGATTGTGAGTTTACATTTTGACTACATATTTCTCTCATATGAGACATCATCAAATACCAGCAAAAAGCTTTAAATCAGCACTTTTATTGCCCAAAATCGGAAGGGTCACTCATAATGCACCTCGCACCCCTTGGCAATGACATTACTGAAAAAGATGTGCAAAGTTTGCTAGTCTTAGGACACATTTTGAAATAAAAGATGCTACAGAGTCTGCCACATCTGTTTTAAATTTGGATGTTTTACTAACTGAAGACAATATATGGCCAACTTACAACTAAGCTGTATGACAATAACAAGATGACAAACTTTTCCATCATAATCTTTCCATATTTAAGTAGTAATATTTCCTTATCACCTGCAAATTGTGTTATTGTCTAATTACTTATTCGATACCGGGTACTCAAGAGCAAGGTCTGAGAATGAACAGTTTTTACACAAAGATGGGCTACTGTAAAATATATCAATGTTAAGGGAAATTAACAACCTCATTTGATGCCTGGCCCAGCATTTCATACTTTCTCTGATTGTTACAAGGAATTTATTGGCAAATACAACTTTATAAATGGGTCACATTTCTTGACTTCTTTCATACTGCACTAGGCCTTTGTTTTTATACTGAATTTGTCCATGGAATGTTCCATCTTCCTGAGATATCCAAAGGGTTCAAAGTAGGTGTAACCCATTGACAGGAGATGCTCAATCCTCCTGGGCACCTGATCAAACCTCTGAAATTCTCCGGGGTCTGTTTTATGTCAAAAATATTAACATAGGTAGTGGCTGTTCCTTGGCTAAGTGCCAATTGCAAGCACAAGAAAAAAAAGTCACTTTTGGATGAAACCATACAAACCAAGGTCCCATATATGTCATGGTAGGCAAGATATAGAATTGTCACTACTCAATGGCTTCAATTCAAAGTCTAACAAAGAACTACTCAATGGCTCTTAGTGCTGATCAAAATCTACATGTAATTTGAATCCCCTTAACTGTACATGGCAACACCATGTATGAATGAAAAATTGTCAAGGGATGTAAAAATGCAATTAACAATCAATCTCTAAGAAGCAATCTATTCATATACCTGATTGAAAAACTCTTGGAGAAGGCATTCAAGCCATGGCTCAGCAACATCCATTGGACGACATTCATTTGAAATGTCTGCCACTTTTAACAAAATCATCAAAAGCTGGGAAAGGAAAGCACAAAACATAATAAATAAAAACATTAAATGGAAGAGAAAACAAGACTAAAAGGAATAAGAACCGCTGTAAGAAAAAGTAACTACATTTAAAAGATGGAGAAGCACAATTTATATCTATATAGTTTTAACTTCAAATTCTAATTTCTTCAATTCAGTGGAAACTTTTCTCTTACAACAAACACTTCCTCTTTATCTCATTCATTGAACAAGAATTTAAGTCTGTAAAAATATTGTATTTAGTGTTTATATCACTTTTGTGGGAATCAAATTTCACAATAGCTTTATAATGTGATTTAACACATTTCTTGATGTATATGATTTATTACTGTTTGAAATTCCACAGAATTTGATTTAGCATGTGTGAATAAAATACCAATCCAAATGTAATATGTCTCAGTTATTCATTGAATGAATAAAGCAGTTCATTACCAGAATATTTAGAAAGCACACTAAGTGGATGTTGCATATAACCTGCTTCAGTTTCATCTGAAAATCTCTAAGATAGGTCAGTCTATTTATTATTTGCTATTCTGTGTTACTGACTGTGACTCAGGAATTTTTGAAACAGTAAAACACATTCAAGTATTTAATCTTGCAATCATTGGAAGAGCAACACTTTTTTAAAAACCTAGTTGGAAAAGCATCAGTCCTTATAATATGGAAAGACTAATTAAAAAGGACCCAACAAAAATGAAAAGAAGAAAAAAACTACAATGAAAACAAAAATCCCTTTCTGACACCAAGAATCAGAATTAAAGGATAATTATCTCTGAATTCATTTTATCACGCATTTAACTCTTTGATACCAATAGAAAATATTTTAAAAAATTGCAAACAGTGTTGTAGAAATTATGGTAACTTAAGACATCTATATTTCTTACATATCAGAGCGAATCAAAATGTGAAGGATAACAAATTAAAATCATTATAAAAGTGCTCAGTGAACTATCTTAATCTCCAATTTTAATCCACATCTGATTCTTAGTTGAACTGAAGAACAATAATAGGAAAACACACCATCAGTACTACATAGAACACAGGTACTTCCCCCAACCTGATTAAAAAATTCTGAAAGTAAACAATCCAGCCAGGGTTCTGCAACTCCTAGAGGTCGCGCCTCATTTGAAATGTCAGCCACCTTCATGAGTATCATCATCAGCTAGATGGACAGAGGTAAGACAAATTGTACCTTGAATTTTTACCCATAATACTATCGTAAATTGATATTTTAAAAACTGTTTTTCAAACATCAAATACCCTAGGCTTGAGAATACCTGATTTAAAATTCAAATGACTTAAAAACTTACCAGAGACTTGTGTTCCTGATTTTTGAAATCAAAGTTTTTTATGACTGATTTAAAATTATTGAGTATTTCATTATGCTTGGCCATATCTGTTGCCAAAATACATCTGAAAGGAGAAAGAACAATACATATATAAATATAAAGTATGTAACAATTAAGCAAATACTCAAAATTATGCAAATTATATAATTGTTTTTGAGTGCTCAAGTGCATTTTTTTCTGACAGTAACTCTAAACTTGCTACAAATATTTTGGTTCAAGAAAATGAAAAGCCACAGATTAAAATTAATCTTTGTATTAAGCATGAATTTCCAATGTTTTTCCATTAAAAAGTTATGGACTTGAAATCAATTTTACAATTTTCTGCCAGTGACCTTGACCTTGCAAAAATGACCTTCCAATGTTTCCACAAATACAAGATATGTTAGGGCAGTAAATGTAGTATTTTTTTCTATAAGTGAACGTCACAGATACTCAGTCGCTAAAGCCCACACTCTGTGATCAGAAGGTTGTGGGTTCAAACCCCATTGGTACCTGACCTTATCCTTTAAAAAAAATAAGTAGTTACCATTGTCACAGTGAACAATTACCGGTACCTATAAACAAACAAGCAAATACAATTTGCTTGGTCTTGGTCTACACAACTTAAAAAACAAGAGGCCCATGGGCCTTATAGGTCACCTGAGTATCATGTAACAACTTTCCAGCGATTGTATTTGGTTCGTGTTTTAAGCCAAAAGCCATGAAATTCACAAATTTTGAAAGAGGCACCATTGCTTATCAAAGGGCAGATTTCAAAGCATTAATTTATTTTTCAAAGTACCCCCCTGGTACCCCTGACCCAGCAGCCTTGAAATGATCTATTTTGAAAGAGGCCCCTTTCTTCATTATAAAGCCAGCATTAGTTTTTAGCCGGGCTTATTTCTCAAAGAGCAATTACTGGCTTATGTGATCCTGTTCAAGGCAGGATGTTGACCCCATAGTCGCCATTTTAAAGTTACGTGCAAAAATATAGTTCTTACTCTCAACTGCTTTTGAGATAATACAAACGCTAAATAAAGCAACAAAAATAAAACGAAGTTTTATCTATATAAAATAAACATTAGTAGTAATGACTTTGAAAACTTCATAAGTCAAAGAACATAGTTCAAAGCGTAAGGATTTTTGATAATTTACCGTAGTTCTCTACACATACGAGGTAAAGGAGGAGAGGGAACCAGACTGGTCTGTTTGTTTACATTCAGCTGCGGTACCAGATTAATTCTGATTCTGACAAAATCGGACCGTGGTATTAGGATTGCAAAACTTACTGTCAGTGTCTTATCATTTATATTGATAGTTTTAAAATATTTTTTTCATCAGATTATAAAAGTGATTCATGTAAGAAATCCATTCTACTCTGTAAATGAGCCCGGCTCTCTGTACTTCTGAGTACTTTGATTATGTTTAGGTTTAGTTATGAACATGAGAATAAAAATGTTCCGAAGGAGAAGGAAATAAAATATTTTTTTTTTTTGATAAATCAATTATTAACATTTCTACATTCTTTTTTATGCTTTCCTAATAGGCTCCTTACCACTGGACACATAATGCTTACAAATAGGAAAGTAGAACATTTAATTGCTTATTTCATCATCTGCCAGTTTGGGCCAGTTATATAAATTTTGTAATGTTGATCAAAGTATATTTTAAAAAGTCAATTCTTTAAAAGTCTTTCAATATATCTTCATTTTTTAATATGTGTTAGGTGAATGTGTAGACATTGTTCTAAAATTTACTTGATGCCTAAAATTATAATTCCTATCATAAAACAGACAGGGAGTATTGGGAAGTAGAGTCAACATTTTTTCAATTAAGTGTAAAATAATTTTTCTGGCTGATACAAATGATACTACATGCCTGTATATATTTGTATATTCTTGCCTTTTAATAGTTGATTTTTTTTTAATTTCTTCTGGTTATTATTTCTTCCTCAAATGGACTTCACTTCTCCCATAGTTTTATTCATTATATCTGATGCATAAGCAACCCTTTTCTGAAGAATGATGCTTAGACTGTAAGCTATAACAATGTCCCTGGCAATATGCAATAGCTACCACGGGCAGTTTAAAACATGGGGGAGGGAAAAAAAATTACAGTTACTTTTGAAACGAATACATAATTATCTCACCAGCATGTCATTGTGCAACAATCGTCAGCATTTTATTTGTCCTTTGAACGGGGGAAACGTTTTGAATGGCACTCTTATCGATGAATTTTACACTAAACCAAGCTATCTAGATCTAGCTTTATTTACCCGCTGTTTCAGAAAACCGGAAGTGCGAGTTCGTAAATTTGATATCTCGATCCCGACTCAAATTTGACATCGGAAAGAAAAAATTTTTATTTTTTCTCTGAAAATTCAAAATCTTGAGCGGAGGGTTTGTAAAACTGAATATAGAATAAATCCTGGCCTTCAATATGTAATTAGATCATTAGCATATTAACCAGGAGCAAAGGATAAGATGTTCATGCATTTCACTATATAATCATTAGAGCCCCACCCTAAAACAAGAACCCCTGACCCTGGGGACATAAAATTCACAATTTTGGTAGAGGCACTCTTGCTCATCATAACTATGTACTTAGTTAGTTTATTTAATACCCAGGAGCAGAGAAGAAGATTTTCAAAGATTTCATGTATTTTCACTGTATATAACCAATAGAGCCCCGCCCTAACACCAGAACACCTGACCCTGGGTTCATAAAATTCACAATTTTGGTAGAGGCACTCTTGCTCATCATAACTATGTACTTAGTTGGTTTATTTAATACCCAGGAGCAGAGAAGAAGATTTTCAAAGAAATAATGCATTTTCACTACCTACTTATTTAGCCCCGCCCTAGCACTAGAACCCCTGACCCCAGGGCCATGAATTTCACAATTTTGGTAGAGGACTCATTGCTGAACAATCATATTTGACTGATGTCCATAAAGAAGAAGATTTTTGAAGATTGCATTAATTTTAGTGGTTTTGGCCCCACCCCTCAGGCCCCAAGGGATCATGAAATTCACAATTTTTGTTCCCCTTCAATAGATGCTTTGTGCCAAATTTGGTTGAAATTGGTTCATGGTTGCAGAGAAGAAGCTGAAAATGTTCAAATGTTAACGCACGACGCACGACGAACGACGACAGACGAAAACGGATAGCAATAGGTCACCTGAGTTTACTCAGGTGACCTAAAAATATTGGAATATTGGAATATTGAAATAATGGAATATTCCTAATCCCTCGAGGTAACACACCAATTTTTAAAATTATATCAAAGTGTTTAAAAAAAAAGGTGTTACCGGATCATTCCCTCTCGTATCCGTTTGTATTCTTCTTTGGAGACATTGCGTAGTATATTACAATGACTTTTCTGCAGGACCTCAAAAGCTACGTGGCAGTGATGATTCTCCAGGGGAGAAATGTCATTGTATCGTAGAGCCAATTCAGTCCTAGCATTTATCTGTAGGGAACAAAAACTAATAGTAAATAAAAAAAAACTTTGAATCTACAATCCCCCAAACATGCACTGTAAACAATATATGTACATGCACTGTAAACAATAATAGAACATGTACCAACATTGACTTTCTTAAATGCAAATCAATTACTTTGTTTTTTTCTCTTTTGTATTTGTTTTCAACCAGACCATATAAAATGAACAGCTTATAAAAGCTAGAAGGGATTTTTTTCTTCTCTCTAGCATTTTCTTTTTCCTACAACCTTTCTACTTTAATTTTTTTTAAAAGAAAGCATCAGCAACAGGACTTTAAATTAATAGAACTTTAGATCTTCATTGTAACATTGAGAATCTTCTGAAGAAATACCAAATTTTGCACACAGTCATTCCCAAATTGAAAACCAAAGGAAATTCTCAAGCGACTTTAAATCAATACAAAATATCTCCTAATCAAATAAAAGAACATTTCCATCCAATTACAGAGGCTTAGTCTAAAAATTGTTTTCCAAGTATACCATTAATCCACATAGATAAATTTGGTATTCATCAACTGTCTATCATTTAATTGTTTCTTTATCATAATGGGTTTTTTTTCAGCTATCATTTAAAATAATTCTTTCATGCACAAGACACTCATAATCATAACATTAAAAGACTGCATGATTAACAACTTTGCTGATCTCCATGCAGTACATTTACTTTCCATAGTTCATTCATCTTATAAACTGAGTTGGCTTACTTGATATGCATTGTTGTACCCTGGATGGTCCAAATCATGACATATTGCAGAGGTGAGGAGTATAAAAATATCAACATCGTCTAGCACCGATCTGAGGTCAATAAGCCAAGTCAAACCATACATCTACAAATCAAAATCAAGTCTACATAGTTAACACAAAATCAAAGCCTAAGTTACTTTGTTGTTACTGCAGATTAATCACAATGGGAAACTTCATTTCAACCTAACCAAAGGCTTTAAAGATATCTTAATATTTTTTACTATATGTTTCGAACTTCCCTTTATTATTTGACAAATAGCAGCAATTTTGTTCTTGAAAGTAAGACTAGCAATTAGTAATTAGTGTCGATGCTTTGAGGATGAAATCTATTCATTAACATGAGCTAAAAAACTGTCATACTCAATTTTCATTGACTACATTATCCTTTTCCAATATGTGGTTGAGGACTTAAGGAACAACATGCATGCAAAACCTATACCGGAATACATTATTTCACTTACCATTTGGGCAACCATGAAACAGTGTTTGAAATTGTGAAAAGGCACTTGGTTATAATTTTTGTATATCTCATACAGCCACTGATGTAACACATTCATCTGCAAAAATGAAATAAATAGCATTGAAAGTAAAAACAAAATCATTAAACATTTATTTTTGGGGGGGGGGCTTTTGTTTTATTTTTCCTTCAAATAGTTAACTTCCTATATTTTCATTTGAAAATTTTTCATTTGGTGCAATAGTACAATATGTGAATATGCATGTTTTTATTGTAACAATAAATCCACAGCACAAAAGAGTGTTAAATTCATATCAAAATCTTCATGTGTCCCACTGTGTGTGGAGATTTATGCCAATTTGAAGAAGAAGTTTTTTAGTGTTCAAAAAGGCTTTTATACTTAAACATTAAACATAGCATTACTTAGGCATAAAAAGCATACAATATTGTTTTTGCTTGCTTTAAAGAACAGGAAAAATCAATCCCTGTTCAAACTTCTAAAGTCATTAGATTCATTAACGAAGCATCAAATCATGAAACAAAGCAGGTTGAAAGAGTTCGTGTGTTTAATGGATAACATTAAAGAGAGATCATGTGTTTAATAGAGGACATTAAAGAATTTTCCCTATTAAATCTCAGCTGTTCAATCTACTAATGACATGACAAAGATTGGATAATGAAATCATTAGACACACACTATCGAGGTAGGAATATCATATACATTGCAGTCTCTCTGGTTTATCCCTACATCACCTGACAATAAGACACAACTGAAGATGACTGTTTCTGTCCAAAACTTCAGAACCCTTCATTGGAATTTCAAAATTGAGGATGTTTCATACCACAGATAAGTAATGTTCGTGTCAAGACTTTGAATCAGATGCTCAAAGTGAAATGAGATGTTTGAAGGCTTAGCTTACCTTTTTCTCATTATATTCATGATCATCACTACAATACCACATGAAAGTGAATCAATAATACAAGCAGCCTCAATGCTTTACCTTCATATTTTGCTAGACATGGAGTCAGGATCATGATTACAATTGTATCACACCATTCAAGGACAACATATTGAAGTTCTAATTAATCCTTTATAATTCACAATTCCTAATTAAGTAAATGAATTTGCAATGGTTACATTTTCACTAAGAATATATATTAGCATTTGTTCTTTAAAAAAGACTTCCATTTATTTACCCCTCCACAACCAAAACATGACTTCCTCTTTAGCCTGTAGGATGTGATTGAAGAGACTTTATATATATCTTATATGTTACCTGTACCATGAATTTTTACTACAGTTTCACTATATGTATTTCTACAATCATTTGTTGCTTTTAATACCACAAACCTTGAATATGAAAACATATTGAGAAGTCTGGATTTACCTCGATGTTAAATCTGGAGATTAGATCAAGGTCTATGTACATCTGTCGCAGTAGGATTATCATTTCAGGATCGTCCCACTGCCAGTTATCAAAGGTAGGCTTACGAAGATATTCTCGAACTTCATCTGTTACTTGTACTTGACTGAAATATATAAAAAAAAAAAAAAACATCCATAAGTTTCCAATTTTCTACATGACTTTGGGTGTCCAAATTCATACAAAAAATGATTGTTTTGATCTTTGTTTCACAAAATGATAAATCTGTATATGAAATTTGATTTCAGTAAGTATATCCTCTGTGAGGAAAATGAACAGAAACTTGGTGGACAAATAGACAGACAGGCAGACAGAACAAGCAACAGACAGGAGCAAAGCAATATGCCCTCCCTTCTTTGAAGGGGGGGGGCATATAAATTAATTCCTGGACATTGAAAAACTTAATGAATTGCCCAAGATTAAAAATGTGCAACAATGTGCATCTATCATGGCAAATCATTTGTCACAACACAGACTCAATGAAAATCTTGAGGAAAATCCTTCCTTTACTATGAGAAAAAACTTTCTGATGGATCATCTTGGTATTTTAAAACTGTGATTGATTAAACTTTAAAATACTTTTTTTTTTAAATTACAGATACTGTCACAAATACTGAAACAAAAGTAGAGTAAAACTGGGCAATGCACTATAAGCTGACATAAAATTCTGATTTAAAAATGTGTATGTATGTATATCTGTATACATTTCTCAAATTCAATCTTGTGTAAGCACAGGCTGCTATAAAGTCTGGTAATAGCTAGGAAAAGAAATGATCTAAAAAGGTTTGCCTTATACATGTATTTTCACCAAGGAATTTTTTTATACTGATCTTTCACATGAATATACAAGAGGCCCATGGGCCACATTATTTTCTTGGGTGATGCAGCAAAGATTTGTTCTATATATATTTCTATTCAAAACTTGAGATTCCCTTTGTAACCCCACTCTACCCCTGGGGGTCATGATTTTAATAATTTAATATCTACATACCCAAGGATGATTCCAGCATTTTCATTTTGCATTTATGGCCCAGTATTTCTTGAGAAAAAGATTTTTAAAGATTTGTTCTATATATTAATTCTATGTAAAACTTGTGATTCCCTATTGTGGCCCTGCCCTACCCCCAGGGGTCATTTTTAACAAATTAATTCCTTCAAGGATGCTTCCACATAAGTTTCACTTCCCTGGCCCAGTGGTTTCTAAGAAGAAGATTTTTAAAGAGTTGTTCTATATATTTCTATGTAAATCTTGGATTCCCTATTGTGGCCCATCCCCATCCCCGGGGGTCATGATTTTAACAATTTAATATCTACACTAATACATGTATGTTCTCACTAAGTTTGAAGTTTTGGCCCAGTGGTTCTAGAAGAAGATTTTTAAAGATTTGTTCTATATATTTCTATGTAAAAATGCTCAGGAAATTTAATTATGGCCCCATCATTAACCATGTTAACATTATTTTCAATTTTTAAAATGACTACCCCAGGATGCTTTCAAAAGGACAATATAAACACACTGTCTACAGTAATTTTTTAATACCCCACCAATGTAAAATTTACATTAATGCCCCTTGTAAGGAGACTTGGCCCAGATTTTAAATTTTATAATTCCCCTTCAGTTTTGTACCAAGTTAGGTTAAATGCTCTTGGTTCTTGGTTACTGTTGAAAATGTGAACTAGTTTACACACTTGTAAAGCCAACGGGTGATCAGAAAATATATATCATATATAGTCATTCACTTTTATTCTCTACAGCAATTTAATTAGACAAATACATGAGAGACCTTCACTTTGAGAAAAGAAATCAAGTAGGTACATATAATGATACAAGCATTTTCATTTTGCATTTATGAGATTTCAAGCAAAATCAATTATGATCTTTCTTTTATATTTAATCTGAGGCTAAGCCATATCACTGAATATCCCTATACAGTTTGATTGTCAATGAATTAAGGGGGAAATCAAGATGTTAAATCCATTAATGAGGCCGACTATTCTCTTCACATCCCCATCACTGTCATGCACATTTAATGCTACAAAATACATGCATTTAGCTCTTTAATGCAATTTTTTTCATTCCTAAGTAAAGATGTACAACACACTGGGAAATTTAATTATTTTCATCCTTAACCATGTTAACATTATGTTCAATTTTTAAAATGACTACTAATCTCAAAAGGACAATATAAACACACTGTCTACAGTATATCAATCATAAAATTTAAAATGCCTACTGATATGGGGCTACCAGTTGCAAATTTTATAATCATAGTTATTCTCATATTAATAATGCTATTTTTTTTATTAACCCGAACTAGCTTACACACTTGTAAAAATGCAAGGACAATATATATCATATATACCCTTAACTTTTATTTCATTTTTTGCATATACAATAAATTGTAATCTTTCTCAAAGCACAGCATTTATTTTTTATTCCATGAAAATTTTATTTTACATTTCACTGAAATTATACATTACTTTAAAATTGGTTATATAACATTTCGATTAATGGTCTTCATTACAATTTGTGCATTCTCTGATATAAAGGTATTGTTTTTCAATCAATGAATTAAATATATTTAACAACATATAAACATTATACAAAAAACTTTTTATCAGGATGATTATTAAATCCGATGTTGTTTTCATGCAGACCCTTTGCACATCAAATTACAAGAGGCCCAACCTTAAAATGTCACCTGAGTATCATGTAACAACTTTCCAGCTATTGTATTTGGTTCGTGTTTTCCAAAAGCCATGAAATTCACAAACATTTGACAGCAAGACCTTGCTTATCAAAGGGCAGATTTCAAAGCATTAATATTTTTAGTAAACCTCATATACACAGTGAAATTATCTATTTTGAAAAGAATTGTTCATTATAAGGAAATTTTTTTATGTTTATCTTATTGCAGCAAATCGTTTTTTTTTTTTTGATAAAACAATTATCATAAATGTCACTGTCATGCTATCAATAAGCTCCTTACCACTGGACACATAATGCTTACAAATAGGAAAGTAAAACATTTAATTGTATTTCAAATAAGATTTTTATATAAATTTTGTGTGCGATTTGATATAAATATATTTTAAAAAATCAATTCTTTAAAATGTTTCATATATTTGATTTTTTAATGTGTGTTAGGTGAATGTGTAGACATTGTTCTAATATTTAACTTGATGCGCAACGACGTTCCTATCATAAAACAGTACAATATCATGAGGGGTGTACATTTTTGCAAATGTAAAATAATTATTCTGGCTGATACAAATGATCTCGTTTGAATATATTTGTATATTCTTGCCTTTTAATAGTTGAATTTTTTTTTCCATATATATCTTCAGGATTGATTTCTTCCTCAAATGGACTTCATTTTTTAGCTTTATTCATTACATCTGAAGAAATAAAATTAAAAATGCTTAACTGTAAGCTATAACAGAGACCTAAACAATGTCCCTGGCAATATGCAATAGCTACCACGGGCAGTTTAAAACCTGGGGGATGAAAATAATTTACAGTTACTTTTGAAACGAATACATAATTTTTTCACCAGCTTGTCATTGTAACAAAGTCCAGCATTTTATTTGTCCTTTGAACGGGTGAAACCTTTTGAAAGGCAATCTTTCATGAATTTTAAAAACCAATCTATCTAATGCATATTTACCCGCCGTTTCATCGTAAAACCGGAAGTGCGAGTATATTTGCAATCTGTAAACGACATTTGTCATCGGAAACGAAAAAAAATTTTTTTTTCTAAAAATTCAAAACCTTGGTGGAGGGTTTGTAAAACTGTAAATAAAATAAATCCTGGCCTTAAATATGTAATTAGATCATTAGCATATTAACCAGGAGCAAAGGATAAATGTTGTAAGAATTCATATATCACTATAAAATCAATAGAGCCCCAAAAGCAATATTCCAGGGCCATAAAATTGACAATTTTGGTAAATGTGTATTTTGTAGATCATAACTATGTACTTAGTTAGTTTATTTAATACCCAGGAGCAGAGAAGAAGATTTTCAAAGAATTCATGTATTTTCACTATATAATCAATAGAGCCCCACCCTAAAATTATACAAAAAATTATCACAATTTTGGTAGAGGCACTCTTGCTCATCATAACTATGTACTTAGTTTTTATTTAATACCCAGGAGCAGAGAAGAAGATTTTCAAAAAATAATGCATTTTCACTACCAATTTTCAGCCCCGCCCTAGCACTAGAACCCCTTTACCCCAGGGCCATGAATTTCAAATTTTGGTAGAGGACTCATTGTATTACAATCATGCAAACAGTTTGACTGCTTGATGTCCAGGTTAGGAAGAAAAAGATTTTTAAAGATTGCATTAATTTTAGTGGTTTTTTTCAGGCCCCAGGGGGGCAGTAGTTTATTGATTCACAATTTTCTTCCCCTTCACCCATAGATGCTTTGTGCCAAATTTGGTTGAAATTGGTTCAGTGGTTGCAAAAACCACTCGAAAATGTTCAAATGTTAACGCACGACGCACGACGAACGACGATATAGACGAAAACACTAAATAGGTCACCTGAAATTTACTCAGGTGACCTAAAAATGACATGCATTTACTCTTTAATGCAATTTTTTAAACTTAATTAACAAAATTTAACAAAATTGAGAATATACAGGTTGAAAAATTAAATTACAATTTTATATAACTGATTTTTAAAATGATTTTTCAACCAATTAATACATTGACGTCATAATAGTGTGCTTTTGACGTTATGATAATTAAACTAAAGCTCGTAGAAAGTGGGTAATAAAAATGTTATAAAAGAAAAAATATAAAATATGTGCTCTTGAAATTTAAAACATAGAAATGTGAGAATCTCTTGGTCATTTTTTAAATTATTTTTTGTATAAATTTTATCCTTTGTATCTGTCATTTTTGGAGTACCCATGAAAAAAGAAATTTGAGTTTCTCTATTCAGCAGATTTCACACAATAAAACCCCTAGTGGCTCCCATATTCATGCAGTTTAGAGTTCAGAAAAAGACAATGTACGCCTTGTAATAAATCTCAAGTTTGTTTGTTTATACAGAAGTTGAAAATGTAAATTGAAAATTTACAGATCGACAGACAGATGGACAATATGTGATCAGAAAAGCTCATTTGAACTTGATCTACACGTGTTCCCAATTTGTTTACAGTTAATTAATGTTAAATGCTCAATATATTTTTTAGAAGGTTATAACTAATAAAAGTTAACAATTATCAAGATATTAAATCTAACAAGAAATTTTTATATGACTATATCATGTATATATAATGAAAAGAATTTCTATCAATGCTACGAATTTTAATGTTCATAAACCATTTTAGATAACAATTCCACAAATTTTATCCCCATGACAACTTCTGTCTATAACTTACAGTATCCATGGTATTCCAATACTGGTGTTTGAGATACCTGATTTTAGATGTAGGTTACTTGTGTAATACAGAAAACACCTACTTGATCAGAGATCTAACATATATGATTAAGATAGCCTTCCTATATTGAACTTATTAATTTTAAACAAGGCAAATTCATTTCCCCCATGGTGAGAACAGATTAACAGTATCCACTGTGTGATGCACTACTTGTTAATCAGTTTGTATTTTATTCATGTTATTAGAAATTTATGTAATTTCTGTATGGACAAAGATTTATCAAATGATTTTTTCAAACTCTATAACATGAAAAACATGTGTACCAGGTAATCTTGATGCAACATTTTTAAAAATTATTAGAAATTAAGCTTCTGACAGTTATTGCATAACTCTTACATCTGTAGGGACCATGATTTTTTCCTTATGCTTTTTTAAAAATTCTTCATCATTTTTAAGTATATAAATAAGCTAGTTTTAATCTGAAATTTATATTGTCTAAACATGCTAAAGATGCACTTACTTGTACTGTGGAATCATTTTTATTCGTGGGGGTCAATGTTCGTGGGTAGCCAAAATTGTCCTGGTTCGTGGAGACGTAATTTCGTTGGTAACAAATTCTATTTCGTTTTTTTCTCCAAAGTTAAAACAAAGAAGGATAACTCCATCAATGTTGCTTATTTAAGTTATCTCTCTTGTGAACACAAAAATGTAACAGCTACTTGCACCGCCAAATATTACAGCCGTGATGTCACAGTAAATAAAATTAAAATTATAAAAAAACACTAGTGATATGCGGATCATATTTTTAAATCTCTAAATCAATGAGAACGACGACAATGCCCAAATTGACTTAATATACGTCTACCCTGAAACCAATTCCAGCTAATTGGCTAATTAGCACTACTCTAAAATCGCACTGATAATTGACCTCATGAAAGGGACATTTGAGCGTGTTGGACTGTAATGTAAACACTACTTAAATTTAACAGTTGTATTTATTATTTTATTACTTTTAATAATGTATATAGTTATCGATGTCTTTGATACGTAATTTTTTAAAAATTATTTTGGTTTTGTGTCAATAACCACACTCAGATTGTCTTCTTTATGCGCGATTACACTAGAGTAACAGTTATTTGACGATATAAAATAGTCTGTGTAATCGTAACATTTAACAAATAATAAAATATATGTTTGTATATACATTCGTGGGGATGTAAATTCGTGGGTCAGGGTTACCCACGAAAGCCACGAACATTGGTCCCTACGAACAATAATGATTCCACAGTAGTTTCTTGATTCTATGACTCAAATCTACCTGACCCTAAAATGACTGTCTCTAAAAAAGAAAAAAAATAACACCTATCCAATGAAAAATAAAAGTTCAATTATTATAATGAAAATATCAAATGTGCATCTTTATATGGTGAATAAGCCTACACATTTTTAGACAAATCCATGTAGTAGTCTTCAAGAACATGTTTGTTTACAAACAGACAGACAGACAGATAAACATATTGATTCCAGTTAACCTCCCACAATTAATCTGCATGTGCCAAGACTCATATTTCTTTGTCCCTGTGACCAGCTCCAGAGATAACTACACTGCCTACAGTCACTTTGTAATCAAAGTTGACATACCTGATTTTTTTGAATTTTTCATACACAATTCTGTTGTGTTCATCTGTCTTCTTTATTGACTGTGACTTGTCCCAGAAAGGTTTCAATGAAGTTCCACAGGAAATGTCTTTGAATAGTCCTAACCAACTTAGATGGTCAACACCCTAAAAAATTATACAAAAAAAGATAACTTAACAATGTCTACTACAATAAAAAAATTCTTACAAAATTTGTACAAAGACACATGTGGCAGTGATACATTAAGCAAGAGTCAATAACAATTATTAATTAAGATAACCAGCTGTACTCTGGCTCTTATTATCTTGAAATAGATGCAACTTCAACATTTCATATAAATAAAATTCTTGTATGTATACATTTCATATAAGCAACAAGAGGCCAATAATACTGAGCCATCACATCCATCTGATTCTTGTGAGATCTAATGACCTCTTTATGCTCAACAGAAATATTGGTCTGGATGTATGCAAAGAAATTTAGGTTTTCATCATCATCATATTTATTTAGTTTGAAAAAAAAATCAAAATATTCGATTTCCACATGTCAGGGAAATGATTTTATAAGATGCAGGGTTTTTTTTTGTTCATAACTTAAAATGGAGCCTTAATCCTGAACCCAGATGTGCTTGAAAACATCAAATAGTTTGGAACCCTTTTTACTGGATAATTTAAATCCACCGTAATTTACATGGTTTTGGTCCCTTCTTTCTGTGGCCCTTGAAATTCACAACTTTAGATAATTTTTATTCTATTGTACCCTAGTATGGATGCTTTGTGTATAAAAAAAATTTGCTCATATTGATTCAGTGATTCTAGAGAAGAAGCCAAAAATGACAGATATATGATGCATAACCAATAAACACAGGTGATAGCAATGGGCCAACTGACTTAGTAGCCTGAAAAATTCACACATAATTAATAATAAATCTTAATCATGCTTAAAAAAAATCTTACCTCTAGTTTTTCTCTGAAGTTTTCCACATTGTGTTTCAGCTCCCCTATCACAGGTGGAATTTCTCCATTTTCTACAAAAACTTTCTTTTCCAACATTTCTATTCTAAAATAAATAAAGATGGAAAAATGTATGAGGAAATCACTGCTATTATAGTTAAATTCGACAGTAGTGTGTGTTAGTAAGTTGAGTACAATAATGAACATAACTGTGTTGAACTACATGCAGTGTTGACATTGTTCAAGGAACATATAACCATAAAACTAGATATTTCATCCTCTGTATATCACAATTTCTTGCAAAAAATTTCTGAAGCAAAGTCTGTTTTTTTAAATTTGTAGGGTCTAATGTTTCTTCAATGCTCCCATTGGTTTATTTCAATTATCTAAACAATCTATATGGGATGCACTTGTTACCATTATCAAGATTTTGTATCCAAGTTTACATTTATTTTTAAAGAAATGGGGGTGTTAAAATAAATGTGCACATATACATATTATGAAGTACATTATGGATTTCATCAAGTATAGTTAAGAAACTTTGCATTTATTCAGGTTTTGCCCATATGTGTCTTTAACTTGAACAAAAAAGATCAAAGTGTATACTATTCGATTATCTTTTCATGAAGATGCAGTGTTTTGTTTCTCTGCCAGAAGCAGGCTGATTTTTTGGATTGTTTAGTCTAATCTGTTTTCGCAGTCATTTGATATGAATTTCCTCAAGCTCTAGATGATATTGTTTAAATTACCTTGATTCTAAGTTTGTGATCACTGCCCCAAACTGTGTTGCCAAGACATTGTCTGAAATCAGAACAAAATCATCCAAAATCCAAGAACAAAATCTTGAAAAAAAAAACAAACAACAGATTTGTTGTCCCTTTTATGCTCTATATTACATCCTCTGTTGTCCACATGTTCCATGTTACAATTACTTTGATATTTACTTTTGTTAGAGATATCATTGAAACTTGATAGTATTAAATTAAATATCAAAAGAAAGTTCAATTAAAAAAATCTATATTCTAGCTACCAATGCCCTTTTCTCACTGTAAGATAGCTATAACAAGAAAGAAAACATGAGATACTAATAAAATTTGAATTTTAGTTCATGACAAAATTAATATTTAGATTCAGCAAATTTTGACATCAATTGCCAAAACTGAACTTCCTGATTTCAGTTAATTTTTTTAACACTTCCTAATAATAGAAATCTACTCAGAACTGTCCTAGAAGGAATAGGCCAAAATAGGCTTTGCCTCCCATTTATGATTTTTTTTTTTTTTTTTTTTGTTAATAAAAATATGTATAAATTAAATTATGGAAAAATAACGTGTCAGGGCAAAATAAGATCAGGCATAAGCATTACTTAAAAGCATTACTTAAAAGAAATTTCAGCATAAACTGAAAATTTTTAATGCAAAGTCTTATTTAAATATGTTTGAATTAAATTGCATAAAAGTTGGGTTTTTTTTTTTTTACCTCTTCTTTACATGAGCAATATTATGTTTAGTAAACTTGAAAGCAAGAACTTAAAAATTCTCAGCTTAAATATTAAAACTCAGTAGATATGTTATTTAGACTCAACTACCTTGACCTTGTCTTAACAAATGAGGCAAAGAACGAGATTGACCTCTTTGACAGGAACAGTTTTGTGCCAAGCATGGTGCAGATCCTGTACAACTTAACAATTTGAGCCCATTTGAACAGTACACTTCAGGGCTCAGTGACCTTAATTAAATGACTGCCTCAGGATATCTTATAATTATTATAATCATTTGATCCTATTTTTTTAAATTAACAAACCCTCTGGAAACAATTTTAGGAACCTTTGCATAATGTATACTCTTTACATATACTTCAAAATTATGGCAAAGGGTACAGTTCCTACCATTACAGTGAAGGGCGACCACCTCTAACTTGTAGCGAGTATCAGGGGTGTTCTCAGGTAACTTTGGAGATATATTGATGAGGTTGCCTTTAGTGTTGTAAAGCTTCAGTATGTCATCTGAATTGGCCTCAGCAGCTGCTCGAAAAGTCTCTATCAAATAAAATAAAAAAATTGTTATCACTGATTGATAAAAAAAAAAAAAATACTACGAATACTGATGCCCCCATAAGGCAGCTCTTTGCTGATTAAAGTTTCTCAAATGCAAGTCAAATTCCAAGGTCAAGGCCAAAACTGAAAACCAAAAAAAGGTCTTGGCACAAGCAACAACCTGTGAATTACCAAAGCCCTTGCAGCAACCATTGAGAAATTATGGTCAAGGTTATAATCTTTCAAAAGTAGGTCAATGCTCGAAAATAAAGCCAAGTTCATTAGATTCCTGTCATAGCAACAGAATCCCTGACCCCAGGGCCATGAAATTCATATTTTGAAAGAGGCACCCTTGTTCATCATAACTATATGTACTTGGTTTGTTTTAAGAGTGCTTGGATTTATATGTATGTATCATTTCTTCTTTCAACCAAGAACACACTTTGAATATCTCAAAAAAATCAACTTGTACAATGTACCTTAGTTTACCAAATCTTTTATGAATATTTTGTGTTTGCCATGTTGCTACATGCATGTACTTAAGCCTTAAACCAAAGGGAATTCTCCAGCATTTCTGTCATTAATCATGCCAAGAGTGTTTAGACATAAAACCAATATTATGACTTTACAACACTACATGCAAACACTTAAAATAACAATATACCTAGGTTATTGTCATTTCTTTCTGACTTCAACAATCGATAATTTCTTGAGTCAATATTGACCAAATCAACTAAAAATGAAGATGTCCAAATACTCCCAGAGCGACATACACATTAACATTGGAAAGGCACTAAAGCATCAATTACCTGAATAACATTATTGCCCAGTAAAATCTCATTCAAACATTTTATTCTGGAACTTATTTAAACTTGGCAAATATATAATGCTGGTACCAATGTCCCTGATGTATCCTTTGTGTACTGCATTATTTTGTTGTATGGTGGTTGCTATATATATAGTTTACTCCCCCCCCCCCCCACACACACACACACCACCATCAAATTATCAAAACCAATAGGAGATACAATTTTTATATCCCAAATTCAGATTTATCTACCTTAAAATTTAATTTTAATGCAGAAGAATTAAACAAGATAACACTTTGGTCAAAAAGAATTAAGGTCCACAAAATTTCTGTATAAAGTACAATTGTACTATGTTTGCAAATCTTCATCTTGATGTTGATGATCTTTATGTTCATCATATACTGTAAAATCACAAATTTTCATGGGCTCAAATTCTTGAGGTTTGAGGGAAAAAATTGGTTTGTGGGGATTTGATTTCATTGTTGAAGAATGTTTTAATAATTATAGTTAATGAATATGAAATTTTACATTTCATGGTGGTCATGAACTTGTGGGTCAATGATCTCCCCATACCTCGAAAACAATGAAATTAATCCCCCTTGAAAATGATTTCATAGTAGTTGGCCATCTACTTATTTGGTAACGAAGTATGCTTTGGAACTGTATATACTGTCAAAGTCATTGTATACATATACTGTCAAAGTCACTGCATATGTATTGCGATAAGCACTTTAGTTACAGACATGGAAAATGATGAAAATCAAAACACATGTACAGGCTATCTAGCTTCCAAAAAGTAGATTACATGTATATTCAGCCTTCAGGGGATTAAAAAAATTGTTTTATTTTTTTAAGGGATTTTTTTCTGTCAATGGCACTACATTATCCCAAAGCCTCAGAGACCTGTTGTTAGTGGGGGTATCTTGATGATTATCAAGAATGGGGTATCTGTAAGTTAGCTAAGATACCACAACCAGAACTTGGTGTCTCAAGGACTCACACTGATTGCTGTGTTTTCACAACCCCATATGAAGAAGTTGTCAAGGACATTTCTCCTCTGTCTGAATTAATTAAGAACAAAAGACAGCAGATTTCAAATATTTACCCCCAGTATCAATATTGTCTGATTTTGAAATGCTGCACCTTAAATAGAACAAATGGCCTCTCCTTGACATCAAAAATTTAAAAAGATTAGATCAGAACACTTGTAAAACTTGGTATCTTCACATTGCTTAAATGTTGTGTATCTCACATATACAATGTATATCCAAATCAGTCAGTGACTGCATGGGAAAGTCTATAACAATAGTGGGGCAAATGGTCCCACTATTCAATGAAAAGTACTATTAATAAAATGTTGGGTCCATTATTACTCTATTTACTTTCATCTTGGTCGCCTGTGTGGCTCACTGGTACAGCATCTGCTCTGGAGTTGCAGAGTAAGAAGTTGATCCTTACATTGCAGGATTCAATCCCACTGTGCAATGTGGAGATAGGTCCTTCCAATGAGACCATTAAACTGTGGTCCCCAATTGCAGTAGATGCTGGCACAAAAAAAATCCCTCCCTGCTCAATGGCCTTGATTGGCAAGTACATACAGGTAAATAATTTGCAGCTCTCTACCAGCAAGAGGTAGCATCTCTTTGAGTGAAAAATTCTCAAGAAGGATGTTAAACAACAAACAAAAATAAATTTCCATGGTTCACAGACAGTCCCCATAAAAAATTAAAACATTACCTTTTCCATATAATCATATTTTCTTATACATTGTAATATATGTATATATTTTGAGACATACATGTACTTGGTCTTATTTTTTATTGTCATTTTTGCCATTTTCTGTCAATGTGTGTCCTAATCATATAAAGAGTGTCAAGTCACTTTCATGGTTTGATAGAGACGGTGTGAAAACAACTTATTTGTCCAAAAATATATATTAATGTCTGTGGATCAATGCTTAGTCTTAATGTGCAATAATTCAAAATAACTTGGCAATGTGGATTAAATATGCTGGCCTAGGCCACACCAATTTAATTTCTTGTTCGTTGGACATTTGATGAAAAAAAGTAAGAGCGGTCAAGCGGTTAAATAATAATATTATTACTTTTTGTAGTAAAAAATTTTAGGCGGAACGTGAAGAATTTTGAGCGGACAATTATATTTTTTCTGATTTGCAGGGTAAGCAGATGAAAAATGCGATAAATAGAGCGGAAATGGGACAGAAAATTGCTCAGAATTTCCATGGTGCGGGAAATTTTGAATTAATATTATTTTTCTAGTTTCAGTTAATTACGAGCGTGTGGGTCCGACGAACAAAATTTTTTATTGATGTGGCCCTATCTTAAAATATTAAGCACATATAATGAATCAATTAAAATTTTATACATCTATCAATAAAAAAGTCTTCTCAAACCAGAATTGCATGACCAGTACATCAGCTGTTTTGTCGGGTACCTTCAACAGCAGACAGGGCTCTCTACATTTATGGTTTGTCTGCTTGTCTGGTACCAGTGAAAAAAAAATTATGGACAAGTGAATATTGCTGGGCACTTGTCCGATTAGACAAGTGCATCTGCATCTTAATGTAAAGGAGTCCTAAATAATAAAAAGAACTGTTTAAAATTTTGTTTTATGTGTTTGTTGTATTAATCAATAATATCATGAATCAATCAAAATTTATTGAAAATTTTCGGACAAGTGAAATTGATGTTCGGACAAGTATATGTGTCTTGGTCACTTGTTCAAATAGACAAGTAGGAAAAAAGTTAATGTTAACCCTGGCAGAGTTGATGGAAATTAAAAATGTTATCAGTGCTTGGGAAGGCCAAAATAGTCAATGGGACTATGGCTCAACTGTCAACATTTTTGATGGGCCATTTCGAAAATGAATGGGCCATCAATATAATCTGAAGGGCCATTTTAAAAAATAACAGTGACAAACAAATATGAAATACGAGTGAAATGCAGCAAATTTAAAGCAACTTGCTTAGAATATAACTGACCCGTATTTTGTATTAAAATTACGACAATTTTGGAAAGGGAACAGCCCTACCATACAAATGAATGAAGTATCTCTTCGTTTAACCGGAAGTACCGTATAAGTGGAAATTTTAGAGAGATGCAAATTTAGCGATTTGTCCTTAAAATTGAGTATTTTATTTTTAGCGAGAAGTAATATTAGCGATTTTGAAATGCTCACTAAAGAAACTATTACAACAAAGGCAGAATTATTTTTTAGCGATATTCAATTTTAGCGATCTTGGCACCATTGCTAATAATGCCAAAATTAAATCCTCGCTAAAAATTCTGCTTATACGGTATTTTTTGACAGGTTTGAACCAATGAGATTTGTTGTTTTAAATTGACTGCATTTAAAACGAAAGTAAAGAAAGTCGTACGCAAAATATTTCCAAAGAACATCGCTAAAAAATTGAATGCGCACCTTGGTGCCATGATTGATTGATTCAATGCGCCATTTTTCACTTCAATGCGACTATGGCGCATGGTGCAAGCTGGCTTCCCAATCACTGTGTTATGAACATGCATGTGTTCCTCATGTTCTTTTTATAAAATATTCATTATAAGGCCATAATAAATAAATTCCTAGATTCTCATCCCACCCACCCCGGTCTTTTACCCCTGCCCTGATTTTTTTAATTTCTGTTTTTCTTCGTCTTAATTCTGATCGGGATCGGTATTCAACTACCATTCAATTTTTGTTTCAAATACCGCGAACGTCAGCATGATTTTGACAGCTGAAAAGATGGTAATTGCTGTAACATATGCTAAACAAGGGTCATTGGCTGTGAAAGATTGGTGATGATGTGTAGTAATAGACAAACGGGTCTCTACTATGATTTTTATTCTGGTATTAAAGATAAATCTGCACCGACAGACCAGGTCTATAAAGAGTCTGCAAAATGGAAAAAAATATATAATAAAACCCGCCCGCTCTCCTCAATCTTTCAAAAAATTCAGATGAGAATCTAGGAATTTTTTTTATTATGGCCTAAATAACTTTCTTTTTTCATCTTTGAAAATCTTCTTTATATAGTCAACAATTCATTTGGGTTTTTTTATACATGTATATATCTTATAATATAATCATTTCATGATATTTCTTTTCATTAATTTATTTATTCATTCATTTTTTTTTGGCATTTTCATGCAGGTAATAGAATTAGAGACAATAGCTCTATATAATTGAATATCTACGAAAAGGTATATATGTGCCACTTAATTAAACTTGAGATAACCAGGTCCAGTCCAAAGACTATTTCTACCTACGTAGCTATTAATAGCTACCTAGGTATTTAAACCTACCCAAAGTAGCTATTTTTACCTACTTTCTGCTTTACTTGCATTTTGTGGCCAAATGCAGGAACGGCGCAACATGGTGAGCACAAAATTTCTTGATACAGTCACACTAATGATGAATATGACAAAAATTTGGCCAAAAAATGATCACTTCGTATATTTTCAATTTTGCATAGAAACTATAAAATTGCCGATTCAGGAAGTAATCATTTTTTTGGCCAAAATTTTGTCGTATTCATCATTAGTGTGACAGTATCAAAAGATATGGTATTCACCATGTTGCGCCGTTTGGTCTTTTGGCCGCAAAATGCAGAAAATATAAAAAGTAGGTAAAAATAGCTACTTTGGGTAGCTTTAAATACCTAGGTAGCTATTAATAGCTACGTAGGTAGAAATAGTCTTTGGACTGGACCTGATAACTGTCAATTTCAGCTGTACTGCTTTCTGTGAAGAATAATGATAATTTTCTCTTTCGTGTAGGTTTTGTACGAGTTGATGTTTCCATTATGACCACATCATACTGAGTCTAAGGTTACATTTAAATTTCAGTGCCAGCATGCATATCATTTACTTTGTCTTCTGATTTAACAATGCTGCATGCTGCAATACACAACAATGTCTTGCCTATGGCAATACCCCGTATATATAGATCTATACGTAAATCTTGATAAGCAGGTGCGCGAAATTTGACATCTGACAAAACTGTTTAATCGTTATCAATTTCTAGCACTGTAGATCGCTGAGGTGTCCAATCAAAGAAAACAGTTTTAACAAATCATTCTAGATTTTTACACAATGTTTATACAAAAACAGTGAAATCTTATTTGACAAGTTCATTTACCATGCGATAGGAATTTACCTTTCAGTTCGTCTGCCGTGTCGTCCGATCTAAATTCGGCTTGTTCCGGCTTTCCATCAACAGTAAAATATACAACTTTCGTAGCCATTATCCTTTGCAAATTAAAGTTCAATCAACAGGCATATCGACACGCGGATGCAGGCGTTCATCACATCTTGTAAGATATGTTCGTTGTCACTGAAGACCTAAAATAAGAGCAAGTGTGAAGTGAAAGAGATCCGAATGGATCGATTTAACCGCTTTCGAATTTCCTCAGAATGTATTTTCTCTCTATATATATTAGATTGAAATATATGGTAATGATATTTTGTTATTTAAATAATCCAGTTATTTAAAATGTTTCTTTTCTGGGGGATAACTAGACATGTTTACAAATTTTGGCGAAAAACACAACTATTTTTTTTTTCACTTTCGTAGTCGACATTCTAAAATATCCCCTTCGGTCTGATTGACGTCATATGATAATAAGAACTTTCCTGACACATATGAATGATGTACACAAAAAAAGTTTAAATGGCCAGAATAACAGAGTATTTGAAATATGAAATCAATATTTTTACTATTAGGCTTTTTCATTGTCACTTCGTAATTGTTATATGGAAATGCATGATTGAAAATAATGTTTTTTCTTAATATCAAATATCGTATTAAATATCCTGGCGTATTGTATTTTCGACCTATTTAGATGTTTTATATTAATTTATCGCAAACTTTATAGAATCTGAAAAAATATGGGCTTAAAATGTTAGCTAATGTATCTATAAATAAAATGATGTAAACCAAATTGCAGTTTTGTGTTTATTTTATTTATATGCCATGATGTGGAGAGGGCACAGTTTTCCTTACAAAAATATTAGCGTCTTGTGTTTTCGACCTAAATATAGTATCAACGCCCAATCAGTATTGGCTATAAATACCCACTGAATATTCCAAACAATAAAAAAACGATTGTCTATACTTCAAAAAAAAATTGAACAGGTTGCATATTTTGGTTGCAAATACATTTATTCGTTGGTTGAATCCATCTGTCAGTAGCTGTGCATTTCCAAATAAAATCAATGAAATTACGTTGCATTTTCCAGTAAAAATCTGTAAGAAAGTGCTCATATTTAAGTAAGAAAAAAAAATTGTTTGATCCACCCATTCATTTCAATATTCATGCGTCTCTTTAACAGAGATCTTAATTTTCTTTCAGAAAAATGTCATCAAAAAATCTTTGTAATTAACCGATTACGGCTTTGATTAATCAACATATAAAATGTGCATTAGTAAAAAGACTAGAATTTCTGACATCGGACTAAAACCATTGCGGAAATTCCGTTGAATTGATTATTTTTGGTATTTTCACTACAGTTGTGCTTCAAAGGTATTTTTCTTAGTGTAGCAACCAAAAAATAATGTTCTACCGCGCGGAATCTGCACGGAAAGCAGATTGGGAAAAATAGGTCGAAAATACAATACGGTCGAAAACAGGATACGAGAATATGTGATTTATTGTACCGAACAGCTGATGGGGGTTAATCAAACAGAATATATAAACATCATGTTGAACACGATAAATTTCATGTAATTGATTTTTCTCCAACCCCCAAAGGTTGAAGACAAATGTTTGCTTACTTCGTAAAATTAGAATGTTTGATAATTATAAATTAACAAGCAATAATTAAAACATGCTCTAAAAGAATCGAATATATCATATACAGGCTTATATAACGTTATATGTATATATTTCTTTTCAAAGTGGAAAGACCAGTGATTGATTTTTTAAAAATATTTTTTTAATTATAAATACCAAATATATGAAAAGGACATGGACACAGACACCTGGAAATTACAGATCGAGGTGGGATGAGCAAGCATCCCCTGTCAACCGGTCATGCGTATCCGCCGTGAGTTCTATGATGTATTGCTCATGCAGGTAGACAGAGCATTCCCAAGTCAAATTCAGTATTAAAAACAAAGGCCTTTCAATTACATGTGAAACAAGTTAATTAATAAGCATATATACACGATCCAACGATAGGTTATATATTTGTTAACGAATAAAGTTCGTTAGAGCTAGGTTAGGTACCATGTCAAGTTGAAATCCCTGTAACACAATCTTATCTTTCAGTAGACTATAGCTGCCTCCATTTAAAAAAAATTTCGTACTAGGAGCATGCTCTTGAGTATCGAATAAGTTTGTTTAAAATATATTTTATTCAAATTAATCATGTTAATGAAGAGGATTGAATAAGTTGGGAGATGTACACACCATATGTTGATAACGAGATATTACTGCAAAAGGAAAAGTTGAAATATTAAATCTCGTTTGTCATTGTTTAGTTGTTAGATAGCTAGTCAGTAACTTGTGCTAATTGATATTTATTGCATGATAGTGAGGAAAATATGAAGACTTATTCAGCCAGAAAAATCATATTCCCCGAGGGCTTCGCCCGAGGGGAATATGATATTTCTTGGCTGAATAAGTCTTCATGTTTCCCGAACATTCATGCAATGAATTGTTTATTATACCGAAACAAGCAAAACCTTTGAAATAAACATAAACTTTCAAATTTGGCACCGCTCTCAAATTCACTTTCATTTTCAACAAAACGTTACTAATTTTAACTCTTTGGTCAACACATCTTCATCAATTTTATGACGTAAACCAGGTTATTGTGATGTCTACTATACTCTCGGGAGTTTTCTTTAAACGAACGATAATTTTTGCGGGAAAATGCACCAAGTATCCGAAGAGGTGGAATATGATGAAAAGCATACAGACGGCCGGGAAATATGAATAGTTACGGCCCGATCGCGTGACAACTTAGAACCAATCAGATAACGCGTTGTTTAGAATATTTATAATGAGGTATAATAATATTGCATCTTCGATAATACTTTGTATGTTGAGTCTTAAACCCCAACAAGTGTCCCCTTCTTCTCATTTAAAAGTATTTGAACGAATTTTGTTTCTTAGAAATATAAAAACAGTTCTGCTGCATGTAATAATTAAAGGAGCACAATTAGTGTCCGTCGGCATCCCAGTGTTTTGTTGGAACACCTGGTCTCCACATATGTCAATATGTAAATGTTGTCCACAAGGAACTCTGGCACCCTTTTAATATCACAGATGTAAAAAAGTCTTGTGTGTTATTAGAATCAGATTGATTTTTAACAAAGTTAATTTTTTTGATGACTAATTTACAAGATAGGAAAATATTTTCGACTTAATTTTAATTTTTTTAATTGAAAAAGCAGTTTTCAATGATACCAATTTATTGTGAGAAATGGTTATATAAAGTTTAGAAAAAGTTACCTTATTGACTTTTGACAAAAATCATTAAAGAGAATCCACATCTTATTTATACAACTTCTATCCGCACGTTTAAACTAACGAAAGCGCACTGAGCTCATTTTCGTGGGTTAAGAAATTAATTTTTTGCGTTATATAACGCGAAACTTTCGCGAATAAAGGCGTAACATTTTGTCTTTCAAACAATTCAAAGTCTATGAGCGTTTTTCCAAAGTGAAACTTAATGATTATGAATTTGGGGAAAACAAGAACCCCTTTCCGAATTCGAAATAAAATCAAGATTTCAAAAATGCCAAAATGAGGTTAAGTCTATTGTGTCCAGTCACATGGGTGACATGTGACAATTGGATGAAACATATTCATTTCTGTCCATTAGACTCGAGAAATACAACATCGTAGACAAATCATTGTAAAAAAAAAATTAACAATGCACGTCTTCATGAACATGTAAAGTTTAAATTCATTGAAAAAAACGTTGTGAAAGATTTTTGTTTTAGTTCTGTAAAACTAAACCCTGAAGAAGGAAGAATGGATATCATCTAAGATCTGGGAAATGGTGGAACTAAGACGCAAAACAAAGAAGAAAATATTAACAGCCAAGTCAGCTAGGTTAAAAGATCAGCTAAAAGAAACATACACAATACAAGACAAGGAAGTTAAGAAAAGTGCACAAAGGACAAGAAGGATTACATTGACAAGCTTGCGCAAGATGCAGGAAAAATGCTGCCTCTAAACAAGACATGGGGACATTATACCGTATTACAAAAACTCTGAGTGGTGGTTTTAAAAGCACAGATACACCAGTGCGAAAACAAGATGGAGTATTGGCCTCAAGTATAGAAGAAGAGCTTACCTGTTGGAAAGAGCATTTTGAAAGGGTATTAAACCAGGAATGTCCATCAGCAGAACATGCTGAAATTATTGAAGCTATGGACACTTTTGGACATAGATACCAACACACCAACAATTGAGGAAGTAAAACATGCCATCAAACTTCTCAAGAATGGGAAAGCCCCAGGGATCGATCAAGTACATGCAGAAATGTTAAAAGCTGAGGAAGTATTAACACCCAGACTTCTCACAGATATCCTGCAAACTATTTGGCAGACAGAAACAGCACCAGATGATTGGAAGGTTGGTCTCATAGTGAAGCTGCCCAAGAAAGGTGACCTAGTGGACACAAATAATTGGAGAGGGATTATGTTGTTGTCAGTTACCAGCAAAGTCTTAAGCAGAGTCATCTTAAACAGAATGGCCTCAGTGGTAGACCCATACCTTCGTAAAGAGCAAGCTGGATTTAGAAAAGGAAAATCATGCACAGACCAGATATTTTCCTTGAGGCAAATCTTAGAACAAAGCAATGAATGGAATGCTACGTTGTATGCCAACTTCATCGACTTTGCCAAAGCATTTGACAGTATACACCGTCCTGCTTTATGGATGATCCTCAAACATTACGGCATCCCTGATAAGATCATATCCATCATTCAGATGCTATACAAGGACTTCCAGGCAAAGGTCATCTGCGGAACTGAACTAACAGACAGCTTCCCAATCCAAACCAGGGTACGACAGGGATGTCTGCTTTCACCATTGCTGTTTAGTTTCTGCATAGACTGGGTTATGAAAATTACTACCAGTCAGACCAGTCGAGGAATATCCTGGACATTTCAACAGTCACTAGAAGATCTTGACTTTGCAGATGATATCGCTTTACTATCACAGCGTTACAAAGATATTCAAAGTAAAACTGATGACCTGGTCAAGTATGGCAGACAAATTGGACTTAAGATAAATGTAAACAAAACAAAGTTAATGAGGATAAATACAAAGATAGATAAAGAAGTCACAGCGAACAATGACAGAATAGAAGAAGTAGACAATTTTACATACCTTGGCAGTAAGATCACAGCCAATGGAGATTCCACCATGGACGTAGAAAATAGAATTTCAAAAGCCCATGCCATCTTTGCCAACCTACGGAACATCTGGAAATCCTCAATTATCAGATCCAAAACCAAACTAAGGATATTTAAAACAAATGTCATCGGAGTCCTTCTCTATGGATCTGAGTCATGGAAGGTGACAAAGAACATCTCGCAAAAACTGGATACCTTTCAAACTAGATGTCTCCGTAGAATACTGAAGATATTCTGGCCAAACAAGATCACCAACAAGGAGCTGTATGAAAGAACATGCACAGCTGCTATATCGGACCAGATTAAAGAAAGACGCTGGAAATGGATTGGCCATGTGATGAGGATGAAACCATCAGAGATACCAAGGGTGGCCCTACGATGGACTCCACCAGGAAAGAGAAACAGAGGGCGACCAAAGGAGACATGGCGACGGTCGGTTGAAAAGGAAATGAATGATCAAGGGTGGACTTGGGGCACTGTACAGACAATGGCAGCAGACAGACAGAGATGGAGGTCCTCGGTGCAGGCCTTATGTGCTCAAAGCACGAAGAGGACTAAGTAAGTAAGTAAAACCCTTCCTATTAAAACAGGGGTTATTAAAATGGACAAATAGCAATTGGTAACATCACAGCGGCTACATTGTATATGATTTTTTTATGAATATAATTATTATTGTAAGCAGGCTCCTATGGTAACATTCTGTTTTCCAGCGTGTAAAACGTTTGATTCCAAATTATGTAAATAAAGATATGTATACGTGAATTCATTTAAAGTTAAGAAGATATTTCTAAAGATGACTATTTTCATTGAAGATTTATCAGACTTTTTCGTATAACTTAAATTTGGGTGTCTACAACACAAAGGACTTCCACCCAAAACGTATCAATCTGCTTGACATTACATTCAAAATACGTACTTTCAATAAATAAGTTAACTATTTTACATAGTAAAATCAAGAAAAAGCATTAAGAGTTTTTGCCCTTTGCTATTTTAAAGAATTAAATTAACTAATTAAATCTATTTAAAAATGCTCTTCCAAAATATATATATATTGCAAGGATGTAGTTGAATTCACCCTGTTTTCAGATATGTTTATATACACGTTGTCTC
>NW_026925478.1:0-26194 GCF_032062105.1 Saccostrea cuccullata | reverse complement strand
CCAATAAGTACTGTAGATACTTAACCAGAAGTCTCTGTCGAGACTGAAGCTCTACTGGTATGTACTTATAAAAAACCATTGCACTATTTTATGTATCTTTGCGTAGTCTACTTGTGTGCAAACTTATTTTGAAATCAAACTAGAAGTGTAGAAGGAGTAGCGTTTTTAAGGAATTTCACAGAAAATTCTATTTTTAGTAACCATGGTAACACTGTTCATTGAAATCAGAAACCGATGCATTATTCTATGTATCTTAGGGTAGTCTACTTGTGTGCCAAGTTATACTGAAATCAGACCAAAACAGTACTGTAGAAGGAGTTGCGTTTTTAAAGAATTTCACAGAATTTTAGTAACCATGGCAACATCGTTCATCGAAATTAAAAACCGATGCACTATTCTATGTATCTTAGTGTAGTCTACTTGTGTGCCAAGTTATATTGAAATTAGACAAAAACTTTAGAAGGAGTAACGTTTTTAATGAATTTCACAATTTCTATTTTTAGTAACCATGGTAACACTGTTCATTGAAATTAAAAACCGATGCACTATTCTATGTATCTTAGTGTAGCCTACTTGTGTGCCAAGTTATATTGAAATCAGACAAAAACTTTAGAAGGAGTAACGTTTTTAATGAATTTCACAGAATATAATATTATTACCATGGCAACATCATTCAACGAAATTAAAAACCGATGCACTATTCTATGTATCTTAGTGTAGTCTACCTGTGTGCCAAGTTATATTGAAATCAGAGCAAAACTGTAGAAGGAGTAGCGTTTTGTAAGGAATTTCAGGGAAAATTCTATTTATAGTAACCATGGCAACATCGTTCAACGAAATTAAAAACCGATGCACTATTCTATGTATCTTAGTGTAGCCTACTTGTGTGCCAAGTTATATTGAAATCAGACAAAAACTGTAGGAGTAACGTTTTTAATGAATTTCACAGAAAATTCTATTTTTAGTAACCATGGCAACACCGTTCATCGAAATCAAAAACCGATGCACTATTCTATGTATCTTAGTGTAGTCTACTTGTGTGCCAAGTTATATTGAAATCAGACCAAAACTGTAGAAGCAGTAGCGTTTTAAAGGAATTTCACAGAAAATTCTATTTTTAGTAACCATGGCAACACCGTTCATCGAAATTAAGAACTGATGCACTATTCTATGTATCTAAGTGTAGTCTACTTGTGTGCCAAGTTATATTGAAATCTGACTAAAATTGTAGGAGGAGTAGCCTTTTGAAAAATTGTTTACAGACAGACGGACGCCGGACGCATTACTATCGCATAGTAAAATCCATAAAATGTTAAAAGTAGGTCACTGTGACCTACTTTTTGGTCGTCACTCTCCGAAAACCTAAGACGCACCATCTCACAACGTTTGATGATTCTAAGCCAATGAATACCTTATATACTCAAATAAAGCTATAAAATGTAAAAAGTAGGTCACTGTGACCTACTTTTTAGTTGTCACTCTCCGAAAACCCAAGACACATCAACTCATAAAGTTTGATGATTCTAAGCCAATTATTACCGTAGATATTTCAATAAAGCCATAAAATGTCAAAAGTAGGTCACCATGACCTACTTTTTGTTCGTTACTCTCCGAAAACCCAAGATGCATCATCTCACAAAGTTTGTTGATTCTAAGCCAAAAAATACCTAAGATACTTAAATAAAGCCATAAAAAGTAAAAAGTAGGTCACTGTGACCTACTGTTGGTTGTCACTCTCCAAAAACCCAGGCTCATCTCCCAGCGGATTTAATGTGGTGGACAATACATGCACCTACAATAGTAAATTTTTCATACAAAGTTAAGTCTGGAAGACACTTTGGAACACTGAAGGAAAATTGCAATAAACTAGATACTAATCTTACTGGTTTATTATCGTTCCACACTGTAAGGACCATGTTTCCATGTTGCAGTTGTTGTGCATCTCCACGTTCTAACTTAGGGTTTTTCAATTCTATGGGAAACCCCTTTCTGTTGGTCTTGATTGTTCCACAGGCATATATCCCATAGGTTTCTAGGGATTGGACCAGGGGGATTGAAGTGAAAAATCTGTAAATTGTAACAACATTTCAAACACTGATAATGCAAGAATAGTTAGGAACTTAAACACTACACGTACAAAGCATAATTTTTTAATATACATAAATGAAAAAATTAAACAGGTACATTTATACACACCTGTCAAAGAAGACATGATGACCTTTCCACTTGATATCCTTGCATAGATGTTTCACTACTTTCTCTCCTAGGCTTTGACCTTGCATTTCATCATATCGACCAAGGTATAGTATATAATCATGTGTGTACCCATTGGGCTCACAACGCATCCATATCTGTAAAAGAATCTGACTTGTTTCAAGAAAAAGTCAATCACAAAATGAACTAGATTTAATTTGAGCACTAAGCTCACAAAATGATTTTTGAAAACTTGTCATTTTCTACCCAAGATGATGAGTCAATGGGCAAAGGAGAAAGTGAATTGGTGTTAAACAGTTAATGGTTTGTGTTGAGGATTCTAAAAAAAAAAACTTCACAGAAATGGAGCCCACACCCCACTTGTTTCACAAATTCCTTGTCTATTTTTGACAGATATTTATTTTTACATTATAAGTAATGATTATACCTTCAGTCCTCTTTTTTTTGGCTTGCATGGAGTATACTGACGGGCGTAATGGTTCCCCTTGTATCTCACCATTCCTTCATCAATACTTTGACATTTTCCAGGCTCGTAATACTTCTTGAATGGTTCTCGTGTTGCAGTTACCAGAGGACGAATCTTATGCAATCTACAAAATGAAACCAAATACGGATAATCAAGGTTTTTTTCCACAATTAATAGTTACCCCCCCCCCCCCGAATAAAAAACAGAATGTAGTGAATTCCTTACGTAGCAATGCACTGCTAATAAACCATATGTTCAAAAACCAAAACCCGACACTTCTACACAAATTTCAAAAGGTTAAAACATACAATACACATTAAATTTTTAACGCTTACGTCATACTTTTAGTGAGTGTTCTTTTTTTAGAATTCAACTGATTTTATTAAAAATCTTGAAAAGCATAAATAAGTACAAACCTAGGGATTTTTGCTTTAGTCTGGCTTTCAACATTGATGTCTGCGATGATACTCGGATCTCTTCGGATGGCTTGTATCATGCACAATGGAGTCAGTCGAGGATTGCCCATTGTAACGATGACTTCCTGGCGGGAAATTAACAAATAACGAGCCCGATTTCATTTTCTGGACCAAATATATCTTAAAGCTTACAGCATAGCGAGTATTGAAACTCTATTTTTTTTCTTTTGGATCTTTCTGATACGGAAAAAGAGATAATATCCCAGAGAAAAGAGTTGGAGTTACCAAGACTATTGGTGTTTTTGGATAGAGGATAACTAGGAAAAATTTCAATCGTTTGGGATGAAACTGAAATTTTTACACAGGTCAAGACCTTTTTGGATTCTGTTATCGCCCTTTTTGCCGTATACTACATCTTTCATCTCGCACATCCCCGCCCATACTCTCCATTTTTAAATCTTATCCAAGAAGTCCAAGAAATTTCTCCATTTGACAAAAACTATAAATCAACAACTTAAACCAGAAGACTCTGTCTCTCTAATAATTTTCATTGTACATACGCCATAAATGGCTTTAATAAATCAAATAGATAGGTAAATAAAATAAATCTAAAAAATCTTTTTATCAATGAGAAGGTTTTAAGTTATTACAAACACTACTTTTAGATCCACCTACACATTTTTTTCTACATATTTTTACATAGACATTTCAGACATTGGTCATGCACTTGAATTCATTTGGTCAAGAAGTTTTATATTGCCCAGAGCAAATATTACCAAGAATTTGAATCTTATACTCATGTAGACAGTTCTCTGGAGAATTTTTGTAAATATATTCCTTTTTTCTGACCAAAATTCCCAGACAAAGATAGAGACATAATCCTATCATCACTGATTTATAATTACATTGTTATTAGTCAGATGGGCTTGGCTCCATAAAATCCATATCATTTGAATTATTTCTGCTGGGGATTTTCCCATTACATATATATGCATACTTATACCATATATGAAAGATCACTTTTTACATATTAACAGATAAAACTTTAATTTCACTTTTTTTTTAACAGAAACAGATACAGACACAACAACCATACAGAATTTTGAGGGCACCTCCCTCCCCTCAACAGGTACCACCACCACCAGAAAGAGAGAGGAGGAGGAGACTATCGCTCCCGCAACCTCGGAGGGTGGTGGTGGCACAACAGGTAGCGGCTACTCCTCAACCAGAGAGAATAGTGGTGCCACCACCACCTAAACTACAACCACTGAGGATCCTTCGAGCCCCCTCACCACCCCATCCACCATATAGTTGAATAGCTTAAGTACCCCTGAGAGCCCTAATACTACTTTACTAGTTATAGGTAATTTTTTTATGCAAATGTTGATACACATCATCAAAATTCATTGTCTTTAATTACTTTTATACCCATTGTTGACTATATGTTAAAACATATGAAAAAAACATCGCTTTGATATAAGCCAAAAAGCGATAGCATTAGCTGGTTTAAATTTTAGAATCATGTTCAAACTGAGCCTTATGAATTTTGCATTAAGGAAGTGGATTGTAGAATGCATCTTTTGCATTTCTGTCACTAACTACAGAGACATATCTTGAACCCTGACAACAAAACAAACTATATTTTTGTTTTTACATATCTTTTCAGGTACTGTTTCCTGTGCCATATGCATTGTTCTGGCCTTTACCTTCGTGCATCTGTGTAAGAGAAGACATCCAGCGAACACCTTTACCTTTGCCAGTGCCACATCATTCTTTACCAATTTTCTTTCCACTTACACCACCCTCAAGTATAGACACATCTACTCCCTTGCATACTCTGCCTTTATTTTCTACAAGTGAAACATCCAGTCTGTCTGATGTATCTTTATTTGATGTATCTACTATTCCTGCTGCAGCACCCCTATCTAAACCTAGCTATGAATGGAGTTAACCACTTTAAACCCATTGAAAAGGGTGACAAAGTCAATGATCAAATGCCAAACTAATTAAAGAGTACAGAGATTTTTCCTCGGGTGTATCAATGCATGGGTGTGTGCGCGCGCATCGATGGATGGCGGAAATATTTCTTCTCTAGATTCTTATAAGTTTTCATTTATAATCTATCATATTTCTCATTCAAAATAAACACTGTACAGAGGGTAAGTGTGGAGCAACATCAGTCCATCACCAGATAAGTACGATTTTGTAATATAAACTCCCTTAACATAATGATCTGACGACATCGATCAGAGGAAATTCGAAATGGCGTCACTTGTTTACATTGCGATGTCATTTGTATTGGTATGTAACATATTCCATGGTGAAAGCAATACTGACACAACCGAGAATCATGAAAAATTAAGGCATTTAACTTCAAATCTACAGAAAGATAGTGTTATTTATGCTATTAACGACAAGAGGAACTATGCGTTTAGAAATGTAATATCTCTGAGCAAATGTGTCAAAGGCATATTGTTTTATCTAGCAACACTCTTTTTAATCATAGCAAATGATGTACATCTTAATCCTGCAACATCAAATGAAACAATTTACCCATGTGGAACATGCGACAGGCCAGTGACATGGGTTGAAAGGGGTATTATATGTGACAATTGTAATCAATGGTACCATGTTAATTGTCAGTCAGTGTCATCTAGAGTGTATTTAGAGCATATAGAACACTCAGGTCTAGCCTGGGATTGCCTAGTTTGCAACTGCCCTAACTACTCAACGTACTGTTTTTCCATCACAACAATAGACATATCAAACATCTTTAGTGTACAATCAGATGGACTGTGCTCACAACCAGCCATGTCATCACAACTCATTCATTCTTCTACACCTATCAGATCCAAACAAGTGCAGCGGAAATCGAAACAAAACATCCGGATCCTGAATGTGAACTTTCAATCAATAAAAACTAAGCAACATAAAATCGAAAATTTAATTGACAGCACGAAGCCCGACATTATTTTCCGTACAGAAACATGGATAGATAGTTCAAGCAAAGACACTCAAATATTTCCAGCTGGTTTTAACATATTTAGAAAAGACCGAAATCTAAACGGAGGAGGTGTACTTGTGGCAGTAAGAGACACATTCAGTGTCACTTCAGTACCAGAACTTATAACAGACTGTGAAATAACATGATGCAAACTTGAGATATACGGTCATAAAGCACTATACCTAGCTAGTTTTTATAACCCCAAAACATCCAATGAAAAGGCTATTAATCAGTTCGTACAAAGCATAACTCGTGCGTCTAAAATAAACAATGCGCTTATCAAAGCAGCAGGTGATTTCAACCTCCCAAGTATGGATTTGAAACAGAATAGACTTAGACAAAACACCATATGCAAATATCCATCATGCATTCACAGATATACTTGATGACTGTGGTTTACAACAACTGGTGAAAGAACCCACACGGGGCCCAAACACACTTGATCTCATTGTCACAAACTACCCAAACTGTTTCAGAAGGATAGAGGTCATCCCAGGAATTTCAGATCATGACATAGTGTATGCCGAACTAGATTTAATTCCATCTCGTAATAAACAAGAGGCCCACGGGCCTTATAGGTCACCTGAGTATCATGTAACAACTTTCCAGCAATTGTATTTGGTTCGTGTTTTAATCCAAAAGCCATGAAATTCACAAATTTTGAAAGAGGCACCATTGCTTATCAAAGGGCAGATTTCAAAGCATTTATTTTTAGTCAAAGTACCCCCCTGGTACCCTTCACCCAGCAGCCCTGAAATTATCTATTTTGAAAGAGGCCCCTTTCTTCATTATAAGGCCAGCATTTTTTTTTATGTTTAGGTTTAGTTATGAACATGAGAATAAAAAAGTCCCGAAGGAGAAGGAAATAAAAAAATTTTTTTTTGATAAATCAATTATTAACATTTGTACATTCTGTTTTATGCTATCCTAATAGGCTCCCTACCACTGGACACATAATGCTTACAAATAGGAAAGTAGAACATTTCATTGCTTTTTTCATCATCTGCCAGTTTGGGCCATTCATATAAATTTTGTGATGTTGATCAAAATGTATTTTAAAAAATCTATTCTTTAAAAGTCTTTCAATATATCTTCATTTTTTAATATGTGTTAGGTGAATGTGTAAACATTGTTCTAAAATTTACTTGATGCCTAAAATTATAATTCCTATCATGAAACAGACAGGGGAGTAGGGTCAACATTTTTTCAATTTTAGTGTAAAGTAATTTTTCTGGTTGATACAAATGATACTACATGCCTGTATATATTTGTATATTCTTGCCTTTTAATAGTTGAATTTTTTTTATTTCTTCAGTTTATTGTTTATTTCTTCCTCAAATGGACTTCATTTCTCCCATAGTTTTATTCATTACATCTGATGCATAAGCAACTCTTTTCTGAAGAATAATGCTTAGACTGTAAGCTATAATAGATACCTAAACAATGACCCTGGCAATATGCAATAGTTACCACGGGCAGTTTAAAACCTGGGGGAGGAAAATAATTTACAGTTACTTTTGAAACGAATACAGAATTATCTCACCAGCATGTCATTGTGCAACAAAGTCGTCAGCATTTTATTAGTCCTTTGAACGGGTGAAACGTTTTGAATGGCACTCTTATCGATGAATTTTATACTAGACCAATCTTCTCATACCAGCCGTTTGTAAAACCGGAAGTGCGAGTTCGTAAATTTGAAATCTCGATCCCGACTCAAATTTGACATCGGAAAGAAATTTTTATTTTTTTCTGAAAATTCAAAACCTTGAGCGGAGGGTTTGTAAAACTGAAAATTAAATAATTCCTGGCCTTAAATATGTAATTAGATCATTGGCATATTAACCAGGAGCAAAGGATAAGATGTTCAAAGAATTCATGCATTTCACTATATAATCATTTATTTAGAGCCCCACCCTAAAACAAGAACCCCTGACCCTGGGGCCATAAAATTCACAATTTTGGTAGAGGCACTCTTGCTTATCATAACTATGTACTTAGTTAGTTTATTTAATACCCAGGAGCAGAGAAGAAGATTTTCAAAGAATTCATGTATTTTCACTATATAATCAATAGAGCCCCACCCTAACACCAGAACCCCTGACCCTGGGGCCATAAAATTCACAATTTTGGTAGAGGCACTCTTGCTCATCATGACTATGTACTTAGTTGGTTTATTTAATACCCAGGAGCAGAGAAGAAGATTTTCAAAGAAATAATGCATTTTCACTACCTACTTATTTAGCCCCACCCTAGCACTAGAACCCCTGACCCCAGGGCCATGAATTTCACAATTTTGGTAGAGGACTTATTGCTGATTACAATCATGCAAACAGTTTGACTGCTTGATGTCCAGGGGTAAAGAAGAAGATTTTTAAAGATTGCATTAATTTTAGTGGTTTTGGCCCCACCCCTCAGGCATCAGGGGGGCAGGGATCATGAAATTCACAATTTTTGTTCCCCTTCACCCATAGATGCTTTGTGCCAAATTTGGTTGAAATTGGTTCAGTGGTTGCAGAGAAGAAGCTGAAAATGTTCAAATGTTAACGCACGACGAACGACGCACGACGCACGACGACGGACGAAAACAGATAGCAATAGGTCACCTGAGTTTACTCAGGTGACCTAACAAAAGCCAAGACGTATACCACTCTACAAAAACGCAAAGTGGGAAACATAAGAGAGGATGTCACCCAGATATCTGTAAAAAATAATTGAAATAAATAGAACTGGAGAAACTGCAGAATCTATGTATACTTACTTCCAAAGCCAACTGGAAGAGTCAATCAAGAAAAACACACGTAGTAAAGATGGATGCCCATGGTTAACTAAAGAATTTCGAAGCCTAGTCAAGAAGAGAGATCGATGGTACAAAGTAGAAGTCCATTTCACCAAGAAAGTTTCACGAGTTAGATTACGTACGAGTTGCCTTAAACCAGATGTATGCAACTTATCAGATCGTACTAAATTTATTCGAATAACTAGTTGAACTTCACACCTTCGTGGCATAATGGTTCCTACAAGAGAGGCAAATGTTCTACTTGTAATAATTGGTTATTTGTTATCTTTTAAACTGTAAATAAATTAAATATGAAATAATTCAGTAAACAAACTTACTGCCATAAATAAAAAAGAATTCAAACAAACTCCATTGACAATTACAATTTCAGAACTTACTTCACACTTATTTTAGATTAAGAGTCATTGCAGCCCAGAAGACCGGGCTGCTCTAGACATATAAGTTTAACTGTTGGTATATGGGGATTGGGGTGGGAGTAGTTATTCAGAATTAAAAGTTTTTCAGAATATTTTTTTCCCTTTATAAATTACGAGATACATAATATATTCATGTAGCCAGTGGTAGAACATCAGAAATAACAATCTGGTTCAGGTTCAATATTACATTTATTAATGTTGAAATAAGACGTCAAAAACCTGAAATATTACAATTACACACAACAGATAGACGACACATAGACAGACATTTAGACAGATAATTAAAACATAATAGACTTTACTTTAGAATAGATTTCTTACCGGGACACACACAGGAATTCACAAATATTACTATCTGTTATTGACTATAGAGTAGAGTACACATCTAACCAATTCAATGGCTAGGCTCAGAGTGCCCGATGTTAGTGCATGAAAGCGGGAATTTGGTGAATAGGATAAAGTCATGTGACTGTCCGTCTAGTGTCTAAAAATAGCAACAACCTCATTCACACAAAGTCTTACACACCACATTTTCACATATACGCAGTGCAAGTATAGTAATTAAAGGCATTAAATAATACATAGCCCTGGCTCCGGGATCATGAAACTGTCTTAAATTTAAGTCAGAATTTTGTCTTAATTTTAAGATTTAGACTTAAGTGGATCACAAAACGATCTTAGCAAAAACTTAGATAAGATTTGTCTTAGCAAAAATCTTACAATTTGTCATAGTAACGAGGAACTCTTCAGCATGAAGGTAAAAAAAACCACTTATATATTAGTCTGAGATAAATAAATATCTTTTCATAAACAAAAAATACGCTGTGTAGTGTGTACCACGTTTGAAGGGAAATCACCACACCACTTCGTACGAAACTTAGATCCGCGACTACGAGGAACTCTTCAATGCGTAAAGGTACGAAACTTTATCGTCTGCTTACATTGACAACAACCTGCGACGATGGCGGAAGGAAGAGAAGAAGAAAGTGAGTCAAGTTGTAAACGTGCCAGAAAGAGCAACTGGGCTCCTCGAGATGAAGTTGTTCTTGTAGAGGAAGTGCAGAAGCGGGAACAGCTTTTGTTTGGGAAACTGGGGGGTCCAGGCAGGACCGTAGTCGACAAGACCAAAGCCTGGCAAGAGGTTACTGATCTTGTGAATGCGTGAGTAAACCTATTTATAATTTCCTTTTACTTCCGAAATCAACTTAGATATGCAGTAAATGTTTGTCAAATTTTTAAAGTATTGAGGGATTACGTACAGCGACTCTTTCTGTTGAAGAAATGTGCAAGTGCATGTAGATATAATATAGGGGCCTAATATATTTCATATGGTGAGACATGATAGTTTGGGCACAGGAGTCGGCAGTTTTATCAATAAACCATTGTAAACTAACCGATGAGCTTCGCTCGCTACGCTCGCGAAGCTCATAGGTAAGTTTACATTGGTTTATTGATAAAACTGCCGACTCCTGTGGTTTGGGTTATCAAAGTGAACAATTTATTCATCTTAATAGGTTTATTACCATCCATTTTAATTACTTAACATAAAAGTGTACATTTTCATATTAAATATTCAAGTACATGTTTGAATAATATATTTTTATTTTTCAGTGGCAATCCTTCATCTTCCAGGAGGAACATCATGGAAATAAAGAAAAAATATCAGAATATAAAACAGAAAGGTATGATATGTGCTAATGCATCTCTGATTTCTTAAACAGGGTTTTATGAATACAGAATACGACACTTATTTTGATGAAAAATTACATTTAACAAGCTCTATTGGTCAAAAGCTCTACAGAGCTTTTATGTTTGTAAAAATCAAATTCTAAATAAAATTTTATTTCTGATTCTGATTCAATCAGTTCTGGCAATGGGGGCGTTTATTTTACATTGATCTGTAATTACAAGGACAAGTTTTTTGATTCACATATATTTTTACATATAATTAATGTTTAAATTTACTTGTATGTATATATAGCTCTAGACAGTCAGTCAGGTAGCACATTGTACAAATAAAATTATTTTCATGATAAGTGTTAACTGGTACAGGAAAAAAAAACATTAATTATTTATGAAGCATGAATTTCAAAGTTTACATTGAAATTATTTACATTCTTTACCTAACCTATTTTGTTAATAAAGTGTTGGGGAACTTGCTACACTATTCAAAACACTTTAAGAGGAATGAGGGCAAAACGATAAAATACGCAAAAAGGTTCAAATATTTTCATGTCACAAAAGTTGAACACTGTAAAAGTGTAATTTGGTCATAATCAAAAATCAAAAGTCATTCTCACATTGAACAGAAGCTACTACAATAGATGACTTTCATTTGCAAACTTCAACCCCAATCTAATTAAAATTATAGATAACATACACTAAGTGTAGCAAGTATACGAGCGGATCTAACATCTAATTTTAATTAGATTGCTTCAACCCTTGCCATACATTGTGTTTTACAAACAAATTCTGCTCTTTTATGAATTTTAAATATGCTGAAATTTTTTAATTTTAGTGAGAGAACATAAATTCATTTGAGAAATCAAATATATTTGAAAAGTCATGTTTTGCACCTACACTGTACATGTACTTAAATCAATAAATCAATACTTAAATCAATAAAGATTAAAATAGTAAAGTGGTCTATATCTGTGTGTAGAATTATGTACAAAGATGTGATACAGAGTCAATTATATTGTAGCCAAAGAGAAAAGAAGTGCTGCGATAAGACCAAAGACAGGAGGGGGGAAAAGACCACCATCCCCAAGTGCCAGTGAGCAGTTGGTTCTGGACACCTTTGAAGGGCGGCCAAGTATGTGTGGCCTCTCTGGTGGCTTCGACACCGCTGGTAATATCATGTATACGTTAACAATAGATTATTATTAGAGAGGTTTAGTTACAAGTGACGTAACAATGTGTATGCGAAACTTTGACGAACATGGTATATTTGATGTCAATTAACTTCAAAAATATTATTTAGTTATACGTATGCAAATTTCGTGATTGGAGCGTACAGTAAATCACTAGTGCCTGTGGGTGTTGTTTTAATATTAAAAAATATTTCATTTGAAAAAAAATTAAAGAATATAGAGGTGTTAAAATTAGGTTTTAATTAAAAGTAATATTATTAAAGGGAAAAAATCACCGTCAAGAATTTTATTTGGTGCATTGGCGGGGTCTTCTTCAAATGAATCCTACATACAAAATAATCATGATGCTTAATTGGTATTAGTTTAACTTTTCATTCATAAAAATACAAATACCTTGAATGAATCAAGGAATCATCATTCATTGGGGAATTTTAGATTATAAGTGTTCTTGTTTTATTGCATATAAAATATCAGTCAACTGAATCATGTTCTAAACTTGAAGCTACACATCAGATTTGACGTCATGATGTCGAAGAATACAACAATTGATGACATCACCCGTACAAGTTCGACTTAAAACATGTAACTATATAAACCTCTCTATTTCCTGCACTGTTAATGTACCTGTAAATTGAAAGCCAGTTTTGACTGACTACAATTGGTGCAATGGTTTATAGAAATATAAAAACAGTAGTTACTTTAACAGAAGTTAAAGCAATGAACAGACATGACCCATGGACAAATGTCAAAAGTTTACAATTTAAACCGAGAATTAGAGAGGCTTCATTCAAAATTAATGTGATCTTGGTGAACAGAAAATAGTAGATTAGTTTAAATTACAGAATGGTGACGTTCAATACATGTATAAGCATTTTTTAATTATTATTTCAGAACCCTTTCAAGGTATAAACAGTCTCCTATGTTTATTGCCAGTAGACTCTACTCAGCCCATGTGTACTGCATTCAGCCCATGTGTACCACATCATCTATTCAGCCCATGTGTACCACATCATCTAATCAGCACATGTGTACCACATCATCTATTCAGCCCATGTGTACTGCATCATCTACTCAGCCCATGTGTACTGCATCATCTATTCAGCCCATGTGTAGTGCTTCATCTACTCAGCCCATGTGTGCCGCATCATCTACTCAGCCCACAAGACCAGTTAGAGATACAAGAACGTCATCGCCACCAAAAGTAACTTCTGAAATGCTTCTCAGAAAAGAGCTGGAGAACATCAGAGAGAGAAGGAAGCTGATCAGAGATCAACAGCAGTTGGTTTACCTTCAGAAACACCACCTTATGCTTAAAATTAAAGAGCGGGATCCATTTTTTGATCTAGAACATTTTACAAATGAAATTTGAAAAAGTTTTACTGTCAGGTTTTAAAGGAGCATGGACACAGATTTGAAGTTAATTAATATTTATGCCCCCCTTTAAGAAGGGAGGGCATATTGCTTTGCTGCTGTCTGTCGGTCGGTCTGTTGGTCCACTTAAGTTTCCATTCATTTTCTTCACAACTGTTGCACATACTGAAATAAAATTTGGTATACAGATATACATGTATATCACATAAATATCTAGGTCAAGTTCTGTTTTATTTGAATTTAAAGTCTAAAGTTATTGAATTTGATTCATGTTTTAAACCAGATGACATTCACAATTTTGAAAGAGGCACCATTGATCATCATATCAATACACTTAGCAGTTGCTTAGCTTGGTTACTGAATACCCATATGCAGGGTAGGGGGAACAAAAATGCATTCCAACTAACCAGTAGTGTCCCTAACACTGTGACATAAATCCCTGACCCTAGGTCCACACATTCGCAAATTTCAAAAAGGCACCCTTAATATAAAAAAATTAATGTTTTATTATTAAATGAAAATTGTATATAATTTTAACAAATTACTGCAATTTTGCAAAAGTGTTCCAAGCCAGAACACCCAAGAACAAAAATTATATAAACTGGTTTTAAAATGGTGATAAAAAAGATTGCCCTACAACAAAAATATATAAAGTGCCCCGCCACAGCATGATACGCCCGTCAAATATATTGTTCAATAATCATAAATTGGTAAAGGTGCAAAAAAATCAGATAACCTTGATTAACAGATTGACACAGATTTCAATGATCTAATTTCAATTTTTTATAATGTTTAAAATATTGTACATATATACATCTCTAAGAGACTTACAGTGTAGGAATTAATTATAACAAATAATACATCATATAATTCTAAACTTGCTGTGTTAGAACTTAACAAATATCCATCTGCAGCTTTAAATTGTTAATTGCATAATTTTCTGAAATAATGAAAATGCTACAGTCTAACAAAAAAAATCAAAAATACATTATTCTTTAGACTTTAAAATTGTAAGTGAGACATGACTGCAATTTGTTGCAAATATATAAAAATTTAAATGTAATTTTTTTTTTTCAGTGAACACATGTATAATTAGTTTTAATTATATTATACTATACTAATTTAGTTTTAATCATACACTAAAACATCAATTTGTTTTAATTACATTACACTAATTGAAAGATCTTTATCTGGGCTATTGCCATCAAGAACTCTTAATTAACACAAACAACTATTAGGTCATTTCTTTTTGCCCAACTCCCAAGAGATAACAGCTGAATTAACAGAGATGATCTTAGACAACCAGTAAACTCTAGGGCTGGGTTTGGCCCGAGATTTCGTATTGCGATATTTTAAATTGTATTGCGATATGTATTGCAATATTTAAAATGTAATAAAAATGGTATTTTCTTACTATATTTACCTTAATTTACACGCAAAATGTACATAACTATGATTAGTGACCAACACAGAAAAAAATCTTGTTGATTTAATTTAAGTTATGCTCTTAAATGCTTCCACAAAACAACTTCTGTCTTACTGTTTGGCTTAATAACAAACTATCACAAGTTTAATCATTTTAATGACAAAATTCCTTAATCTAAACATATTGCCAATATATCGATATTTCAAAATCGTATTGCGATATGATATTTTTTGTCATTGTATTGCAATATATTGAAATATCGATATTATTGCCAAGCCCTAGTTAACTCCTGACAATAAACTCATTAATTTCTTTCTAATTTGACATGCAAATTCTGCTATCAAAATTTTTCTTAACCAGTGCTTGATAATTATGCCCATGGGACAAACTGAATTCCTCTCAAAACATTAACATTTGCAACAGTTTGCTTTTTACAGTTTTTGTAAAAGTATATTATAATGATGATAAAAATAAGTTTTTACTTAATTTAACATTTTTTAATAAGGCTTAGTTTTAATTATATTATGCAATATTAATTTAGTTTTTATTATACACTGTATTTTAAAGCATCAATTTGTTTCAATAACATTACTCCAATTGAAAGATCTTTTTCTGAACTAGCCATAAAGAATTCTTAATTAACTTACTTTATGAGGCCATTTCTTTTTGCCAAACTCCCAAGAGATTAAAGATAAAAATAAAAGCTGCATTATAAGAGATCTGCACTACCAGTTCGCTCCTGACAATAAACTCATTAATTCTCTCTAATTTGACATGCGAATTTCTGCTATCAAAATTCTTCTTGTCCAGTGTTTGATAATTATGCCCATGGGACAAACTGAATTCCTCTCAAAACACTAACATTTGTTACAGATTGCTGTAAAGTATATAATGAAAAAATAAGTTTTTACTTGATTTAACATTTTTGAATAAGGATACAACTATATTTTTACATTTTTTAGGATTATGAAATTAAAAATTTTAACGACTTAGTTTTTTAAAAAAATTCACTTAAATTTAAGGTCACAGTGACCTTGAAATTGGCCGCAACACACCTTCTACCTTAGATGTATAATTTTGCCGAGTTTGAAAGCTCTAGGTCTAATAGTTTTCTAGTTATGAGCCGGACGGGATTTTTCCATATTTGGCCATAGCATCTTTATTAAAGGTCACAGCGACCTACTTTTTGTGCGCGACACACCGTCTACCCAAGAAGTATCAACTGTCAAAGTTTGATAATCCTAGGTCTAAAAGTATTCAAGTTATGAGCCGGACACGAATGGACAGACGGACGGACGGACATGAAGCCTATAACATAATACGTCCCGTCTTAAGACGGGCGTATAATAACCAACTTGTCTCACCAGCAGAGATTTGAAAATAATATATCATTAACTTCAAAAGATCCGTATTGCAAACGCAAACATATATTAAATTTACATAAAGTACAGGTCTTGGTCACAAACAAGATATTCTTCAGAAATCACAATAAAAACAAAGAACGTTAAACCTTCGCCATGTACGTACGTTTTTTTTATTTTGCAACATGGAAAAATCTTGCTGGAAATGAGGAAAAAGTTTCATGAGCTGAGTAACTGTCATCCCTGTGTTCATTCAGGCTTTTCTGCATTCCATTCCTCAGCAAGTACGCAGCAGAGAGAGATAACTAAGACATGTTAGAATTAAGCTACAACAATGATATTAGGACGATTTCAAAAATCAGAGTCAAAATTCACAGAGCAAAGCCATTAAAGTCATAAAAAATGTGGTTGAGATTTCGTTCAACTCCAACTAAGGTGATAATATCCAAAGGAATTGTCTTCCCTGCTCAAATGAGAAAGAGTGCAGAAAAAAATAGTCAACATCTAAAAAAACAATTGAGAACCTGATTTTCTGGCTTCTGGTCTTTCATACAACATGTATGACAGGGTAAGAATGAATATTATACACATAACAAAAGAAGCTGCAGAAGAAAATGCGATTTTTAAACTCGAAAAAGAGAATTCCAAGACAATAAAACCTAAAGACCACTATGGGAAATTCGAAAGTTGTGATTTTGCCAAGGATGCATTTTTCTAATCAGAAATTAAGCAATACCCTGCAGGAAAGCCTATCAACTAGATTGGCACGCAAGTACAACCTGACATATTATGACACAGAGCCGAAAAATTCAGGTCAAATGTTAATGCCAACTGGTATTCACACCAACAAGTTCCATATATCTTTCACAGTCACCGGAGATATTACACAATTAGAGTCAGAAGATCCAAAATTAACTTCAGGAAAGGGTCGAATAGCTGCTCCATCTATAAGGTCTGCTAAGAAATTAAACAAAGAAACATAAAGTTAACAACCACAATTGTACCTTGGAAAAAGCATCGCTCTAAAGGTTCAAACTTCAAACAGAATTGACGCCAAACTCACAACATTTAAATGCCTGGGGCGGGATTCATAATGACTTAGATTTTTCTTTAAATGTTGAAATCAAGCATTGAAAAAAATATAAGGTAAGAAGACTGTTTAAGTTTGAATTCATAAAGATTCTAAGCACAATTTTTATTAAAGTGTTATTTTAGAAAAAAAAAACAACGTACTAAAGTCAAAGCTTTATGACAGCACTGGCATCTTCGTTTTTTCAAAGCTTTAATGGGGTAATGGAAAAGACAAACAACACGGCACTTATCTGTCAAATGTGAGAGGAACGTTATCTTGAAAACTCTCATCCCCAAGATAATTTAGAAAAAAAACAAACACTTTGAAAATTATGAAAACAAGACTGATGAGACGGGTGATTTAGTTATTCTCGAATTGATTTCGACAGATACACTATTTGCTGTAAATGCAGATGATATAAACTATCCATGTTGCATATTAAAAGCATCGAAAAATCCAGTTGGCTTGCGAAAATTTGTAACTGACAAGTGGGGAATGTAGTTTCCGGAAGGAAGCAAAGTTGTTCACGGATACTATTTTGGTTGTCAAAGTGAAAACCTTTCAGAACAAAAATTAAGAAAATTATTCATTAATTTCCTTGTTATATTTCATATCATTTTTAAGTCACTACTAATAATTCTTATTGTTCAATATAATAATTACGATTTTGTTAACCTGTTTTTATAACATTTACTTTTTTTCACCACTTTATGCTCTGTTTACATGAAATGGTTATTTACCTGGTCGAATGTCCCATTCAGATAACTGGGATGCATGACCATGTGTCAAACAGTGGCGTCTTGTGTGTATAGTTGGGCGGTTGGTCCAATGGGTATACAGATCGTACTAAATCGAAGAAGGACTCGTATACATCAGGCTTCAACAATGACCTCCACCTTATCTCTGAAATTTGTCCTTCAAACTGCGTGATTTTGTCCTCGACATGCGTTTGAAATGATGCTTGGCATGTTTCCATGCACCGTCCATGCGATTGGTATACACCTCCTTCTCCTTTCCAAGTGTTCAAGTAACTCTTTTTAAATGCATAATGATGAAAAACAGTAAAATGTTCATACCTAAATCGTTAAGTGAACAATACGTCGACCATCCCTCGCTCTATTTCGTGCTTCCTCGTTCAACCTGTCTCTCGATTATTGGAATGAGAGTGTCCTCTGATCTGTCCCGAACTGTATTAAGATATCCTTCTACCAGCTGGTTCCTCTATTGAGCAGAGTGGCTGATGTCAAGACCGGAGTCACTGCCTCCGATCTGGACAGTGATGTCGGCCACACAGGCCTGATGATTCAGCACAGGATTGCTGAGGCTTCAGACCTTTCGTGGATCGAGCAAGAGATTTCCTCTACCGCATACTTTAAGATCTGTGATTAGATTTATGCAGAGAGAGATGGCGTTATATTTTTCTTTTGTATATGTTTTGATATTTTACAGCTATTTGCTTTTCTGTTTTTACTCTAAGGTTTATATTCGAACAACACAAAATGTGAACCTATTCATGACTTTTATCAGGATATGCACTTGTTCGCACGGACTAGTACCTTACAAAGTCTACTAGTCCAAAACAAATTTTACTAGCCTCGAACTCACAAACATGAGTTAATTTCTAACCCTGTGTATATGCATGTATATTTATATGTATGTCTTTGTGTGCGTATATTTCATGCAAATAAGATTTCTTGCAGGAGGGAATACCAAGGACAGTTAAAGTGAATAGGGAGGACATGCCAGTTAGGAGTTTGAAAAAAAAGGATGAAACGGCTTCTTGCAAGGTGTCCCTTTGGAGGGAACTCTGCAAAACTAAAACTGCCGTTGGGAGTCACTTTGAAATCACAAACCTCATTGTACACCTTCATTGTACAGGTGTACAATGACGAAAAGTCATGATCCAAGTTGCTGGTAAGGAAAACTTTAACATGAATATATTTAGTTAATCTCCCATTACCTTTCATACTTCTTTGTCTTCCTTTGGCAAAAAATGATAACCTTATATATACATTTCTGTATATTGGACACTGAATGAAGTATACCATTAATAACACTTCCAAAATATCATTTATTGTAGTCGATCGTGTCCCCAGATATCGTTAAAAGGGTCACATTCATTGCCTTTGAGATGGTTGAAGGTGGATGTCTCTCAGGATGACGGGGATTATCCCGATTTTACCATCACTAGCAAATGCATTCCAATGCAAGCCGCAAGATGTGGAAGCTCGTTTGATGACACTTTTGCCACTCAAAGCCAAAGTAAACATTAAAGAAAAAGACTCAGTAAAATGACAGTAACATTTTGAAAGCGGTCGGTGCAGGTTGGGGGGGGGGGGGGGGGGGGTCGTGTTATCGGAACCACATATAGCACATGCATCATTCACAGAAATATCGTTTTATTACCTTATTATTTCTGTCAACCCGAAGTTGTTCCCAGCCTTCTTTTTTAAATTAATTTATCCTTAAAAACTGTAGAATCAGTGTCTGTACGTTTTTTGGCACCAGCGACTTGGAGCAAATTGTTACCGGAAAAGAGTGATATATGGTAAGTGTCTCAATTGGCCCCTTAAAATGGATATCTTAATTTTACTTTATATATAGCTTTAATTTGTACAGCTATATATGCGACCTTTATTGGTCATTTTCATTTTGATCAAAATGCCGTCATTTTAGAAATATGACATCATAAAAATCACTTTTTCCCGCCATTTTTGCATATTTTGTATAAAACTGCTTATTTTTAAGCAGTTTTTCTTTCAGAAAATATAGAGCGCAATCGAGAACAAGATTTATATTTTTACCAAAGATGTATCTATTCAATACTAATTAGTGACAGAAAAATTATGTATGTTCTACACTGCGCTCTATGTTTCCCATAAGAAAAAACAGCAAGAAAAAGGCATATTTTTGGCTTTTTTGTTAGATAGCAAAAAAAGCAATATTTCTCATGTCATTTACAGCTAGTGAGTGCATATAAATGTGAAAAATATATTGGAAATATTTCTAATATAATCTCTTCTACAAAATAAATATAAATAAAACATATCTGAATGTCATTCTAAAATGTTGATTTTTAGGGGGCCAAAATTGGCTCTTATCATATATACTCCTTTAAAACGCTACGTAAAAGCCAAACCAATATAGTTAAAAAATCACATCTCCGAAAAAGGAAGCGCGGTTCCGGTTTTACTATTCGTAAATGACGTAGTGCGAGTATAGACCTACTTTAATTAGCTTTGTTTTTTGGCAAAGTTACGTTTTTCAACACAGCTCACTTCATCACCCTTTTCTGGCTCTCTTCTAGTCCCTGGAATTAAAAACCAACAATAAGTATTTCTAGACTCATTGCAACCTATTATTCAAAATCTATATGTTTACCAGATATTTTAATTATTACTTTTCATGATTTTGAATGGTTATATCTTTCAAGCTAATTTGAAATGTTTCAAGAAAACATAATCTTTGTAATTTTTCAAAATTACCTTTTTTATAACTTTAGAGAATGCATATATTAATTGCTTCTGACTCAGGGAGAGGATTCCATTCGTATATCCAGAAAGTTCACCCATTTCCACCTGACTGGCTCGTTTCTTTTATTTTTAAACCTGTGCTTCTGTTGAAAGGCTTAGCTGTGAGACTAAACATTTTATTCAAACTGAAAAATCCAAATCTTATCATGTTGTTTTCATGGGAGGTATCTGCAATCTTACGGAAAAAAATACACACCAATCAGGTACCGAAATTATCTACAACCATTCACTCAGCAAAATTCAGTCCTTGAATCACGGTATTGAAAACACCTTTAAAGAAATTCCTCCATTAACTGCCAACTGTTCTACCATCCAATATTCCACTATTCCTCCTGTGTCTCTCAGAAATTTGAAAAAGGAAAGTTCCATTACAGTCAAGTTCCCGCAGAGGAATAAATTACCTAACAGGAAACCTTGGAAGAAGACATCAAAATGATAAACTCTAACATCTATGAAATTAGCATATATAACAACAGTTCACCAATACGATTTGATAAAGATATAACAAAGAATTCACTTAAGAAAAGGGGACGAAATGGAAAAAACAAAAAAAAAAAATTATGACGGGGTCCATCCAAATAATTCACTTTCCAATATATGGTTTTCCAAAATATGCACTTCAATTTCGGCCTTTCTCACAGCTTCATCCAATTCAATAGTCAATGACCAACCAGTGACATTTTGCTGCTGTGCAGGAAGGATGATGATTGAACTTGTTATTGGTCATGATGTTGATGTGTGATAGATATGATGTTAAACATTACATTGTCATTGTTCTGTATTTGATTTGAGTGATATTATTAATATCAGACGGGGAGTGTCAAGTAACATGTATATTTTTACGGGTTAAGTGTACGCCGCATGAGTATTTTTGGGCCATAAGTGTGCCCACTCTTTTGTGTTTTGTACATTTCCGGTTTAGCCAACGTGGTTGTTTGGCAGATGTATCGGTGCCACGATGTAAGTTTACCTTGTTTATATTTCATTAACTTGTGATTTATAAATATTAGCTCATGATGAATTACTCATAGATTAGATTATTTTCAACGACATGAAATAATGTAGGATCCATTAGCTATTTTTGCCATGATATGTAGGAATGATTGTTTACATTGATCGTTTCGCGCCAAATTTACATTCATTGAAAGTTAGATAAAATATGCCTTATATGTATTGAATCTTTGATAGAATTGAATAGATATGTCCAGTTAATTGTCTTTTTCATATATGAACTTAGGCGATTCAACAGAATAGGCATTTATATATCAAATTCTTGTCATTTTATGAAGTCGATCGTCAGTCTATAGGTAGTTGAGTCTTTAGTCTTGTATACCAGGTATATTCATGGTGTATTAAATGTAATACTGTGTTTAAAGTCATTTTATCAGTCAATTAGTCTTACAGGTATATGGTTACTAGTCAATATGCATCTGTACATTGTGTTTAAGAGTTCAGTATTGAGTATTGCTTTTTATGTTTACTTCATATTTTGTAACTCTGTTTTCTGTATTTGTTTACAGCCTTTTAACACAATAAATTTGATCTACCAGTTTCCTGGTGTTTTGGACCTTGTTTGATTGACCGGGTTTATCTGACTGCGTCCGGGCAGTTACAATTTTCAAAATTTTTATAGATATTTATATGAATTTTCATTAAACGTTACTTTTTTGAGATACCAAAGAAAGATAACTCTAATAACTCTATAATTTTGGTTAAACTTGAATATTTCACTATAGAAATAAGTGGAAAACGGAAAATATTTTTAAAACATCTTTCCCCCATGAAACAAAAATTCTTTTATACAGGTAAAATAGACTGTCATTTTACAAATTCATGCCAAAGCTTTTTGTGTTTCACGGGGGGGGGGCATATGTTTATAGACAAAATACGAAGAAAAGTTGATTTTTCACCAATTCTAAAGCTATTAAAAACTAAATAATTGTATTTTGATAATTTATATGTGTTTTATTTATTTGTGCACAGCATAAGAAAAGATATGAAATACATTTAATCATATTTAGGACTATTTCAAAATAAAGTGATTCTTGAAAGTTCGATTTCACAAGAAAAATATCGTCTACCCCCCCCCCCCTTCTTGAGATCTGGAATTAATGATCATTTACTATCTAGAGCTGGAATTAAAATGATAAATCAATTACAATAGAACTGTTCTTTGTACTAAACCAAGATATTTATGGCCAAATTGCCATTAAAATTGATTTTAAAGGGTAAAAAATGTAAGCAGGAATCAAGAGTTAGAGTACGTGGTTCTTTGTGGACGGCAGAATGACAGAAAGACGGACAGAGTGATTACTATAAGGCACCCGCAAATTCTTGCGGGCCCTAATAAGTATTAGTTCGGATAATACTGTAAAATTGATTTTCAATCCGGTAGGGTCTAAAGAACAACAATAACTCTAATGTTCTGAAATCTGAAGAAATTTGTGTGTATTTGCTTTAAATCGACAATATTTTCTGTTCAGTGAATTTTCCTATTGTTATCTTCGACTAATATATTATATTTGATTTGAAAACAATGAAAACATTCATTCTATTCTCTGACATTATCTTGCAAGTTTTCAAGTCTGACAATTCCGTGAATCTCAAAACTCTTGCACTTGAAAAACAATGGGTACGTTCGATTTGGGAACCCGTGTCATACGTGTCTTACTCTCCGCAAATAAAACACCGGGAGTATGACTCGAGTGTCGGACCCGAGTGGCGCGAGTATACTCTCCAATTTTTAGGGAGTAAACGTGTTCCAATATGGCGGCGGGTGCAGAAGAACAGTAAGTTTGCATTAACAAAATGATATTTGTAAGACGTAATACCGTTTTATGCACATGAATCTCGATTGCATATATTTAATTGGATACGAATTGATATAGTTTATGCAACAAGGCTCACTCACTGTCAGTATTACGTCTTAAAATCGAAATTTAAATTTTAAGCGCCACTTTTACGCCGAAGGTGTTATTGGTTAATTAGATATAATATTAATACAGGACAAAAAAAAAATGCTCAAGTCCCTCCTGTAATGAGTGCAGATTTTCAATATTTCATAATTTGACTTAAAAATTACTAAAGTTTGCAATCATTGATTTTGCACATAAACATTTCTGAGATATTAGGCCACAATATAGGCCTACTATTAATCTTTTTACTATATACTATATCTTGTATTTTTATATGTTTTATTTAAAGGCTTTTCAAAATTTCCGTCACTGATGGAGGAAAAATTTATGAAGTAGTTGCAGATTGCAACCTCGTTGAAATGCTGAACTCAGATGGTAAGTGATTGTCAGTCAGTAACCAAAAACATAATTTTTTAAAGTATATTATAAGCTGTAACTATATTTTAAATGATACATGCATAAAAACTCTGTGGGTTTTTAGGTTGAATTTTAAGTATCCTGCATACTAACCATTTCCTTAAAATATGTGACAGAACTGATTTTTAGGTAGTTTTGTTTCGCTAAGTGAATTTTACTATTGAATTGCATAACTATGCCAATTTTGATTATCTTGATTTATAATAAATATTTTAAATAATTCTATCTCTATATCAGAATGATGAAAATAAAATGATCCATGAAGAGATAAAGTTGCTATTGTTGAAGGTAGTATTTTTATTTTATTGCAGATTGCAAGAGAGAAGAAAACAGGCTCTTGATTTTATCAAAAGTACCTCAGGCTGTCAAGGTAATTAAATTGTAGTGCCATTCTTTCAATGATCAAATCTCCTATAGCAATGCTATTTGGATTGTAAGTGCTTAAAGAGCTGTACAGATGTGTGCCCCAAAAGTGAAGATAATTCTATTTTACCTCTCTATGTTTCATTGAACACAATATTTTGTAAAATCACTGGTATGACAACATTTCTTGACAGATTTCATCACAATTTTTTTATAGTCCAAGACATTGTTGTAGTTGATCAAAGCAATTTAATAGTTTTATCTGATCAGCATTGATAATTTCAAAATATTGTAATTTGAGTGTGACATGAATTTTTAAGTCACATACTCACAATTTATGAATCATATAGTCAACATTGATCTTGAATTTTAGAACTGATTTTAAGTGATGAACTGTCTTTTACTATAAATTAAATTAAGTTAAATTAAAACTAGTGCTAATTGTAACGGGAACCGTTACAGATGTTCCCCAAACGCTCCCCAAATCCCATTTGGTGCCATATTCCCTGTAAGCTTCATTAAGTAAGACAAACTTTGTGCATTTTTGACTTGAACAACGTTTTCCCAGAAGGATACCAATTTATATTCAAATTTTTGCATTGCACCCAAGCGCATGTGAATGCATGTGCGTTTTGACATATCATCTTGTCTACACTATCTATATATTTTAATATACTATATATTAAAGCATTAAGTCAAAAAGTAATAAAAATCACTCATTCAAGTGTATTTTTTATTTCACTCGTTCAAAATGCACGTGCGTGCACGTGCATGATGGCCATACCTTCTTGTAGGAGTCCCTTATATATATCTATGTTCTAATCCCATCCTGTTTGGTTGAAAAACAAGGGAGTTATAGCCATTTCAAGTTTCAGCCAATCAGATTGCAGCACACGTGCATAAGCGTGATTTCATGATTTGTTTTCTATATCATATTTTAGGATATCCTAAAGCATTACTCTATTTTAAATTTCAAAGCATTTCGTCAAAAAACAAAGGAGATATAGCCATTTAAAGTTTCAGGCAACAGATTGCAGCACGCGCGCATGCGCATGCTTTCATGAAAATTTTTATATAACATGCTGTAGATCTTCATAATGTAGGACTATGTTCCAAATTTCAAAAGATTATGAGAAGAAACAAGAAAGATATTGAGACTTTAGTTTCAGCCAATCAGAGCAAAGCGCACGTGCATGCGCGTGAGATCTTGCTATTTTGACCATGCCATCTTGTCTATACTACTAATGTATCCTTACATTATGAGTTTCAAAAGAATTCATCAAGAAAAAGAAAAGTTACAGCAATATCCATTATATTGGTCATTTCATGTGTTGCACGTGCTCGCTCTTGCAAGCACGTGCGCGCAAAATGACCTTCGTTTGGCAAATCTACATAACATGTCTACTGACCCTAAAAACATTTTACCTTAGTCGGATGTGTAGTTTACAAGATCACTCGTGGACAAAATTTTCCCAGGAATAATAATAATAATAACTAGAAAGTCTGCTATTGCAAGCAATAGCATATGTCGCCCCGTATTGGACAAGACT
>NW_026925477.1:0-26449 GCF_032062105.1 Saccostrea cuccullata | reverse complement strand
TCATTTTTCTTGTATCTATCCATTGCTGGGATGTATGTCTATCTTTTAAAAGCAGATTTTTTAAGATTGAGCCCATTTAGTGCCGAGTATAGAACTACCTTAAGGTTAGGTTGAAGGTTCAAGTTAGGGTTTAGTTTATTTTTAATTTTATATTGCACCACTGTACATATACTATTGTTATTGTGTTAATGCCGGGGACCTAAAATCGCACCACTGTACTTGCCATGACGATTACCCGTTATTGTGTTAATGTGGACCTACAATCACACCACTGTTCTTTTGATGATTACATGTTATTGTGTTAATGCCGGGGACCTAAAACCGCACCACTGTACTTGTACTATTGTTATTATGTTAATGCCGAGGACCTACAATCACACCAATGTACTTCCCGTTCTACAGCTGATCAAGCAGTTACCTGGAATGACGTGTTATACGACAACATTACTGTAAACGTATTACATTTAGCGGTGTATTCTATTTAGCGATTTTGGTGGAAAGCAGTGTCCGCTAATTCAAGAACATCGCTAAATGTCTTGTATATTAACTTTTATAACTAGCAAATTCAGACAGCGCTAAATCAAATCTACGCTAACTTGTTGAAAATTGAATTTCAGCCAAATATCGTACACGCCAAATATAATACATTTACAGTAACTTCAGACCGAACAAAATACCGCCTTAAGGGTTTGCTATTGTGTGCAGCCAAGTGAGACTCACTGAAAATTAAAACCTTAATATCTTTAAAAATAAGCCTTGCCAACACTTGAAAACTGGTCCATTTCATCTTCATAATGAAAACCATCTTTGGGTATATGCAGCTACATTGACACTTGCAGTAGTTTGCAGCTATGAAGTGCACTAAACACCTGCAGGACTGCGCAGCCACAGGTTATAACAGTGCATTAAAAAATCCAAAAAAATTTGAAATAGTTAAATAAACAAAGTGGCTACAACTATTTGTGAAGAACCATTGTTTTAATTGAAAACTGACTGCAACAGGTACAATTCTTTAAATGCATACTTGTCAGTTCAACAAGAAAATGCTAGCCATGAAAGTAGTGCCAACCGCATGGCAATGTGTTAAAAATAGAATTAAAGAGACTCACTGTTGTTCTATAAATAGCACTTTATATGAAAGCCCAAATTTATCTAAAGGATTAGGTGTGTACAAAACAGGCAAATTCATGTTAGACAATTAGTTTTCTCCTTAAAAAATATGCTAAATAAGAGATTAACAATCTGTAGGGTAATGAAAGTGTGCAATTTAAATGACACTAGGTCCACAATGTTTACTAATGAGTCATATTGGTGTTCTTCAGATTTCTAAGACATTCTTATCTCCTTAATTCTCATGAAATTAGGGCCAATATTTTGGCCCCACTTAGGGGTCATAAGGCCACATCTAATCCAAAATTGATTCCACAACATGAGGATATTTCATCATCAATATGGCTAACAATGCTTATTCTGAAGAAAAATGTTAACTGGTTTTCCCCACTTGTATGTATATATGCAATGACCAGTTATATAAAATCATGCCAGAAGAAGAAAAACATAGGTAATCAGAGATTACAGAGCTCACCTCAACGAATGTTGTCTTTAAGTAAGGCAAAGTCACACAATTCACCAAAAAAAGTGTACATCCCAAAAAGAAAATATTTATGCAATTCTGATCTGATACTTTGGAATAGAGCTATATAAAAACTTCAAACTAAATCTTTTTCATGAAAATGTAATTAAAATCTAGCTTCTGAAGCAAATTTAAAAGTTTTCATCCCTTGATGCATTATTTGTGCAAGTTTGGTTTATACAATGTTATATAAGCCTTATAGTTTTCGGTAATAGACCTACACCCATAACTTTTACTTGGCCCATCATCTGAAAAATGTATGTCTAATTCAGCATCTGAAGCAAGTCCATAAGTGTACATCCTAAGATGTATCGTACATGCAAGTTTGCTCATTATAGGGCTCATAGTTACTTGGAAATGAAACCTGCACCAAAAACTTTAACCTGTTCACTCAACCGGAAAATGTAGGTCAGATTCAGCATCCGAAGTAAGTCTGGTAGTATGCATCCTCATATGTACCATCTATGCAAGTTTGGTCATAATGGGGCTCGAAGTATCTTGGAAATGAAAACTGCACCTAAAAATTTAACCTGTACACTCAACCGGAAAATGTAGGTCAGATTCAGCATCCGAAGCAAGCCTGGAAGTATGCATCCTAAGATGTATCAAACCTGCAAGTTTGGTCATTATAGTCAGATAGTGATCTTGGAAATGAGACCTGCACCAAAAACTTTAACCTGTTCATTCAACTCGAAAATATAGGTCAGATTCAGCATCCGAAGCAAGCCTGGTAGGACGCATCCTTAGATGCATCATCCATGCAAGTTGGGTCATTATAGTGCTCATAGTTACTTGGAAATGAGAACTGCACCAAAAACTTTAACCTGTTCACTCAACCAGAAAATTTTGGTCAGATTCAGCATCTGAAGCAAGCCTGGTAGTGTGCATTCTTAGATGTATCATCCGTGCAAGTTTGGTCAACATAGGACTTATAGTTACTTGGAAATGAGACCTGCACCAAAAACATTAACCTGTTCACTCAACCAGAAAATGTAGGTCAGATTCAGCATCTGAAGCAAGCCTGGTAGTACGTGTGCATTCTTAGATGTATCATCCGTGCAAGTTTGGTCAACATAGGACTTATAGTTACTAAGAAATGAGACCTGCACCAAAAACATTAACCTGTTCACTCAACCAGAAAATGTAGGTCAGATTCAGCATCCGAATCAACCCCGGTAGTGTACATCCTTAGATGTATCATCCATGCAAGTTTGGTCAACATAGGGCTTATAGTTGCTTGGAAATGACACCAACACCAAAAACTGCACCAAAAATGTTAACCTGCTCCAAAAACCTTAACTTGGTCATTCCTTTGCTGAAATTGCAGCATTTGAAACTTTGATTGGTACAATGAAACACACTAGAAGCATCTTCCATGCATGTCTAATCTATATAGGACATAGAAGAACTTAAAAAGAAAACTGCTCCAAAAAACTTAACCTGGGACGCCGACACCGACACCGACGCCGACGGGGACGCCGAGGGTATTACTTAAGCTCCCCCAACTTCGTTGAGGTGAGCTAAAAATGAAAATACAAATGGGAAATATTTTAATATTATTAATATTAGGTCTGTTCCATGATTTAGACAACTTGAATCTTCAGTATTTGAGAATGCTTGCATTTAATTATGAGTAAATCATTACCCTGTTGCTCGTTAAAGGACTATTTTTTACTACGCATTCCCATGCAAGACTTTGATACCCTTGTTTAGGGTTTAATTTTCATGGATGACAAATAAACAGAGTTAACAGACACCAGAGACCCTTTGAACAGAAAAGCTCCATACAGCCTTTTGCTATGATGACTTAAGATATTAAAATGTCTTTGATTATTGTAAAAAAAAATTCACAAAAAAGAACAAAACAAAAGGTTGATAAATGAACTTTTTTTTAATTCTTCATCTCTTCCAGAATATAATATTTCTTTTAACATATTAACCAGCATATGCAAATTTGACTCATTTTTTAAAAAGTTTTTTTACAGATATAATTAAGGTATAATTTTAAAAATAAACTTCAATCTTAACAATATAACTGCAGTATGAGGATATCTCAGACCTGTGTTCTCAGCACTGGTTTCAAAAGACTGATTTAAAAACATTTTGTGCATTTAATGCACTGCACAAGAACACATATAAATTAGGTAAAAAATCTAATTATAATATCCTTTACCAAGATCCCTAAATGTTCTTCATTGGAAACTTGTGGAAAGTTCTTATATGTATTTTTGTTTATTGTCATCATATGATCTTTTTCAACGATGTTCGGAAAGTTCAACACATGTGTAAATACTACCATAAAATCAAATAACTTTCAAGTCACATAGTAATAAATTAGATCAGAGTCTTCATTTGTTGCTGATATTTTCTCCAACACTGTTTTCCAAAAGATTGAGACAAACCAACATGGACAATCTCTATCATTAGAACCATTTCCTCTTTATCTTTGAAATCTGTAAAATAATATATTAACATAACAAAAAACCAATACAGTATCACTATCAAAGAAGAAAATTGAATTGGATTATAAATCTATACATCATGACTAAGAAAGAAGCATTAAAAGATAGACAAGTATATTTCAGGGTCAAAGGTTACACATCTCTCAGCAATTATGGTAACATTGTAAATATTTGCCAAAATGTTTTGTTGCATTGAATATACATGTGTTTCTCATTTTAAATTACAATTGTGTAGATCACAGTAGTTTAATCCAATGCATATACTAGAGATAAATATTTTGATATGTATACAAAGAGGTCAGCTATAAATAAGATCAAGGTAAACTCAACTGGTGGTCATGTCATTCTTCCTTGGGAAGTAAATGAGACAAGCATATAAGATCATAATCTTAAATGAGGCAAACAGTTTCAGAACAAAATCTTAAGGTTGACAAGGTCAGGATTTGATTGCAGAATATCAAAAACCTGTTATAATGACCTGTGTTACTGTTAGTAAGCTACAAGATGATGATAAGAAACAGTCCCTCCCAAATGAGATTGAAGATTTTTATTACATAAAAATAATCTCTGATTTGACCTTAATTTCTTCATCCAGACTATTTACCGAACATTTGTTGTTTACTGTTAAGGCCAATGCAATATACGTACATGTACATTGATTTATAACATGATATTATAGGCCTACATATGGCTTGATTATTAATTTACCTGCTCAAGCAGCCATGGGAACAGTACAAGGAACTAATTTTGTTACATAAATCAGCATCTGCATCAGCAAAATAAGCATCAGCTTTAATTCAGCAACAACCTAGCATCAGGATAAGCTTTAAAAAAAACCCAGCTAGCTGCTAAGCATTGCCAATATCAGCATCAGCAAGCAAAGAAAGCATTCAAATCAGCATCGATGCTGAAACAAAGTTAGTTGCACTGTAAAGAGAGAGCTAAAGGCAGACTCTGACCATGGCTTGAGACAATTTGATGGACACATGTAAACATTCATTTAAACGACATCTCTCTTTTCATCCAACGGCATATACATTTCTCATCATAAAAATTATACACTCTTCCATTCTATACACATAGAAGAACATTTGAATTCAATAATACAAAATGATCAGCTCACTATGCTGTAACAGTTAGTACATTATACTGTGTTAAACCCTCGTTTAAAATTTACAGAATTACTTCATTGTGATATAAAACTCATCTCATACCTTATTATAGTACACCTACAAGGGAGGTTCTTGGGAGGGCTGCAACACAGGGATGATCACATGAAGTACAGCAATTGGTAGTCCAGAGAAAATATCTGAGAATGCAATGTTCTTTTTCATGTTTTTAGTGAAACAAGGCATTCTGTTAACATGGTAAACATAGTTACAATAAATTTTATTAAAAAGTTCAAAGGAAATTCTTTAAATTAAATCTAGCTATTAAATAATATTAGTCTAACTGTCTTTGTTGAAGGGTGTCAGTGTTTTGACTGATTCAGAATGGTTTTTATTTACTGAAAGTGCATCCCAAAATTATTTATCACTGAGGTCTTAAAAGAATAGAGGTTTGCTTCAATATCTCGAACATCATTCAGCAAATTAGAATGAGTATGGTCCAAAATGACTTGTATATAAATAGTACAATCTTGTGTGAATATCATTATATAAAGAATTATAATACTTGCACCATGTGCACCTCTTTTCACAAAGAAATACAACAAAAAAGAAATGACATTTGAATATCAAAATTTTCCTTTACAAGTAACACAACTGATTTACCATATTTGTTTACTACGTAGAGCCGTTTCAGGTAGCCGTCATTGGACATTTAACTTTGAGTGACTGAGGCTCAATGAAGGATGACCCGATCTTACACAAGTATTAATCGCTCAGTAATAAAACCAAATTTACTCTACTCATATTTTTGAAGCCCTGTTTTTAACTTCACAGTATTTGGAGACGATTTCGAAAGTTTTTTGGTATTTTGAAACAAAGTAACATTTATTAGTTCCTCGCTACCTAATCGTGGTCTGTAAGAACCACGTGGAAATTTTGGATCCTCCGTATAATGTTTAACCTATTTAAAATTGATGTGCACTAGATCACAGGCTTGTCATACTCAAAATGTATTACTGACACTAGCAGTTATGTAAGATATCTGAGATAAGGCTCAAAATTCACAATAAACACAAAAATTCGACTTACCAACTCCTACTTTCACTTTACCCGAATATCGTATGACAGACCTCAGAAATAAACTACGCATAGCGAATATAGTTCTTTATTTTCCTGCAATAGTGTTTAAAATTTTTTGACATCGCACTGTACCTGTAGGATTAATATACTTATTTAACAAAAAGTATTTTATAGCCTTACCTGCAAAAGAAATAACAGGGGTTAACTTCAATCGGAACTGCTAAAACTGGGCGCGTATTAATTCATCAGGTCCATTGTAAAATCCAAGAAGGAGCATTCTATGATATGATGTAAACATCTATGTAACTCTTAGAAAAAAACAGTATTAAATATGTCGATCGATACTTTCAACACATGGACATGTTTTAAGAGATATCTCTCTACAATTGCTTTGTGTAATTGGGGCACTAGAGACAACAGATTACAGAAATATTCCATAGTTTTCAATTCCGGAATCATGAGAATGGCAACCCACCGATTTCGCATGGCAGACATGCCTAGGTGGTGAAAAACATACAACTATAGAAAAGAGACGCATATTATTGCTAGGAACAAAACAAATAGTTGTACCCATGACGTTCAACTATCTGTAGGTATACGACAAATGTCATTTTATTGTTTTATTAGACCTGCAGCTGTGCAGTCCTGCAAGTGTATTATGCACATTGCTGCTGCAAGACATTGCAATTGACAACCAAATTTAATACATTTCAAGATAGCTTTGCAATAGAAGGTGCCATGGGTTAAGTTTTATGAAACAGCAAGAAGTATTTATTAAGATATTGAGATTTTTATTTTATACGAGTTTCACTTGGCTGAACACAAAAGCAAACCCTTAATGGATGTACCTCTTTCTGACAATGAAGTGTTTTTGTAAGTTGTGCCCTCTCCAAGTAACTTTTAAAGGGTCATTCGACATAATGGTTTTTGAAAACTTTTCATATTTCCTATGTCCTTTTTGTGGTCATTTGACCCCAACACTTTCCCTAACAACTGTAAAAAGAAACCAAACATCAACTACAAAAACATTAAACGGTTGCACTTCATAATTTGCCTTTTTCAAGGAACTTTTCTCAAACTTGAAATCAGTTGGTTGCTGCTTTCATCTAACTTTCTATTACAACCACATGATTTGACAAATTTTAAAGGAGAAAATAAATCATGTTTCAACATCCCTGGTGATTTTAATACCAGTAATTGTGACATTGTCGGTATCCGCTGCTATGATAAACATTCATTTAGTCCACTATAATTATAACACACTAACACTAACTACACTGGTTATTATCCGTGTCTAGTTTGCTATGTTATATTTAAAGTAACTGGAAACTTTATGTTTAATATATGATTTAGATGAATGTTGAAGTTAGAAGATTATTGAATGAAAAGGTAATCCCAGAGGAGATAGAGAAACAGACTGTCTTATTGCCAATTCAACAAACATACCAACTCTGAAATTAATTGTACCACCCTGAAAAAAGTTATTCAGAAAAACAGAACATTTGTAGATGAAAGAACCCTACGATTCTGTGGTGATGACCCTCCTCTAAAGGATGTTTCATACAAAGACTGGGGGTTTGAAGTACAGTGCCTAATGAAATTTTTCAATGTATTTCCACAATCAGGTTAGCGTACATCTTTTGGATGTAAACTTGAAACAATGCTACAGAGGCGGCCCTCATATTATCACTGTGTTCCAGGATAAGGAAGAAGAATTCCTCTAATTCAAAAGAGACAGCGAATCAAAAAAATCTGTCCTACAGACTACAAGAAAAGAATAACAGACAAGGTTAAATTAAAAATGTAATAGATGACAGACTGTGTTTTTCGCCTCCTGTGACATATGTTCAGGAGACGAAATAACATACAGCTACAATAAGCGGCGGAGATGCATCTACCCATGGAGGCAACAGGAAGAAGTGAGATTTTTGGTTACAATAGACAGTAGACCATCACTTATTAATTAATCCGCGTGCTTGAATATCAATATGAATTTTCTACATATATACATATTTTTCATCATTACAGTTCATTGAAAAAAAGATGATATTAAAATACCCAATCCTCCGACTGGAGCGATGCGATTTGGTAATGTTTAAAGAAAGAGATTTTTGGTTACAATATACAGTAGACCATTACTTATTAATTAATCCGCGTGCTTGAATATCAGTTTAAATTTTCTACATATATACATATTTTTCATCATTACAGATCATGGAAAAAGAGATGATATTAAAATTCCCAATCATCCGACTGGAGCGATGCGATATGGTAAAGATAAAAGAAAGAGATTTTTGGTTACAATAGACAGTAGACCATTACTTATTAATTAATTTGCGTGCTTGAATATCAATTAAAATTTTCTACATATATACATATTTTTCATCATTACAGATCATGGAAAAAGAGATGATATTAAAATACCCAATCATCCGACTGGAGCGATGCGATATGATAATAATTAAAGAAAGAGATTTTTAGTTACAATAGACAGTAGACCATTACCGGAACTTATTAATTTATCCGCGTGCTTGAATATCAATTTTAATTTTGTATGTGAAGTATGAAAAGCTCAAGTTCTGAGATATTAAATTTAATAAATGAATGATCTGCAAAATATCCTTCCACCACAAGAAGTGTTCCCTCATAGCTTTTTGAGCAGTTTTTTAGTTGAATATTAAAAAATTGACATTGTTGAATTTATATGTGTTATAAAAATTGAATTTTAACAAATAGAATTGAAGCAAGAGGATCTGCGTGAGTTTTTCTAAAAAGCTGACGAGTGACATACCTTAAGGTTCGGATGAAGTTTAAAATAAAGGTGAAGATTAGGTTGAAAGATTAAAATTAAGATTAAGGTTAGGTGTAAGATTATGGTTAAGTTTTAGTTGAAGTTTCAAGTTAGGGTTTACCGGTAGTTTATTTTTAATCTTATATTGCACCACTGTACATGTACAACTGTCATTATGTTAATGCCGAGGACCTACAATCGCACCACTGTACTTGTACAATTGTCATCATGTTAATGCCGGGGATCTACAATCACACCACTGTACTTCCCGTGACAAAAACCTGCAGATGCCCCTCAGACTGTTAATACTCTTTACGCTACAACACTTTATATATATTTTTTTGCTCTTTACATATGCATTAATCAGGTAAACAGGTGGAAGTTGCAAGTGACCTCGACACATTCTGATTTTGCTGAGTGTCCATGCCTTTTTGTCCATTTCAGTCTTATGTTTCCTACAGTTGATCATGCAGTTACCTGGAATGACGTGTTATACGACGAAAATAACTTCAGGCCGAACAAAGTACCGCCTTAATGGATGCACGTCTTTCTGACAATGAAGTGTTTTTGTAAGTTGTGCCCTCTTAAGGTACCTCTTGAAGGATCATTTGACATAATGGTTTTTGAAAACTTTTCATATTTCCTATGTCCTTTTTGTGGTCATTTGACCCCAAAAATTACCCTAACGACTGTAAAAAGAAACCAAACAACAACAAAGAAAAACCAGAAGTCTGTCGAGACTGAAGCTCTACTGGTTTGAACTTATAGCAAAGGAAGAGAAAAGTACTTAAGCAGCTGGGATTTGAAACTTTACAACAGCAATAAATAGAATAATGATCATTGATAAAGTCTCTTTATGTTCTGAGTACAATCTACTTGTGTGCCAAGTTATAATTAAATCAGACCAAAACTGTAGGAGGAGTAGCATTTTGAAAGAATTTCACAGAAATTTCTATTTTTAGTAACCACGGCAACACCGTTCATCGAAATCAAAAACCGATACACAGAATTATGTATCTTAGTGTAGTCTACTTGTGTGCCAAGTTATACTTAAATTAGACCAAAACTGTAGGAGGAGTAGCATTTTGAAAAATTGTTTACAGACAGACGGACGGACGCCGGTCGCATTACTATCGCATAAGCTCTTCTGGTCTCTGACCAGTAGAGCTAAAAACCATTATGCGGTTGCAATTCATGATTTCCCTCCGATTGCAGCGCCCTCACCGGGATGTATAGAAAACATCCGGCATTACAAAGATAACGTTATTTACATCTACATTGTCGAGATATTATAGCATTGAATGAATTAAACTTTTGCCGAATGTACCAGATTCTTTTGACTTATACACTAAAGAGTTCCTTGAGCAGCTTTTGAGGTATTTATCTTGTATTTAATTTGTAAAAAAGCTATACAATTTGAGTATTTAACATGACAGAGGATCACCACGTACCATGATCACAGAGAAGCTGTTATTCTTAAAATTCATGCGAGGTTGTTCAAGATGCTGCTCGATGAAAAAAAGTTCATATATAAGAAACAGATAGGCCTATTAATACGTGGATTTTTTAAAGAGCAAAGATCTTATGATTTATAGCAGTGTTTGACAACGTTGATAGTTCGCAACAGACCCCTCATGTGGCACCCTATCATGACTATAGTACGGTAACACAAGTAAGTAGGTAGACATTTATAATCAATACGAATATTCTTTGAGAAGCCTATAGCCCCCCATTTTTTTCGCAAAGATATGATGTAGGCATTGGTCATTGGGGTGTGGGTTTAACCCCCCTTCCCTCTCGACAGGCACGTTATACATAGTTAAAGCCAACAAATGGATAATTGCCAAAGTGGTAGTGTTTTGATAAAAAAAATTGTCCTGAAAGAAGTTCAATCCTAACAACAACCCCCCTCTTTTTTTTTTTGCTTATCAAACTTTTTTTGGGTGTGAAATTTAGCATATGGCTAAAAAGTAGTTCAATGCGCACAAACTTGTAATGCATATAGATAAAAAAAGAAGAAAAGTTGATCCCATTTAAATAAGATTCTTTTATTAAAAAAAAAACATTTTCCTTGACTACAGATCAAGGTATAGGGAGTATAATTTCATAAAAAGACAAAAAAAAAAGATTTACAAGTGCCTGTGTGTTTTGAGCTACAGTAAGTTAATAAGTTATTAAAACTTCTATTTAGGCAGTGGGTTAAAGATCAAACAGTTATATCATAGTGGTAGTAGAACTTTTATACATGTATATTCAATAATTACCAACCAGTGTTTGTTCTTTAAGGCTGCTGATAAGATTGAACATGATGCTCAGCGATTATTATTTTGTAATTTGCAGTTGTGAATGATTACATTATTTTAAAAAGACATTAAATATGCCATACATGTAGATCTAAAGCAGTGATCACTTATACAAACCCACTATTGAAATGGCTGACTTTTTAAACTGTAAAACCACCTTCAAAAATTTCAAGAAGTAACTCTCATATACAATTCTAAACCATGCATAATTAATGTTTATTATCAGTGCTTTTCACTGCCTTAAGTTGATTAACCTTTTAAACAAATAAAAAAGTGGAAAAGTCTAAAATATTACAATGGTTTTAATAATATTTCACTACAGTCATATTAAATTACAATGTATTTAAAATTTATATTGATGCAGTTTGTCTTTGCGTTATGATATACAAAAGTTAATAATAATCACAATCTGGATATACACAGTATAGTTGAAAAAATTGGAGTTCTAAACATGGTAATTAAATCATTGAAAACCAGTTATGTGCAACTCATTCGTGCATACATTGGACACACCACTTGGCACTTTTGTTGATTTAATCCTGTGCAGGTTTGTAACCAATCATTGTTCTTTCACATTTCTCTTTTTAAACCAGAGTGAGATGGTACATGTTTTCAAACATTTTCTATTGAGTTTGGTGTTCAAGGCAGACCCCTATTTGCATTTGAAAAGTGGACAGGCTATGTACAAATCCTGTGGGAAAATTTTTTTTAAAAAACTCTTAGAAAATCTTTTGATCACTGACAATGTTGTAATCCCGAATTAACACGATTAAATAAATCTTTTAAGAGTTATAACTAACTTTTTAAAAATACATAATTATGTAGATCATTAACGGCCAACGGGAACAACTGAATTTATTATTATAAAATTGTTGAACAGCACTTCACGATGTATTTATCATTTTATCAGTTTATATCAATTCAGCATAGATATGAAATTGGTCGTTCTTTTAAAAATATTGGTAGAAAATTGTTTCCTTATTTTGTAAATTAAATAAGAATATAAATTATGTACTACCGTAAAATATAATCGAAAGCATTCAATAGATGTTCACGTCGTGGTCAGCTGATATCTGCAATTAAGGTAAAGATCCATACCACGTAAAATAACGTTATGTGACGTTATTCTCGTTTGTGACGTTATTACGTCAAACGCGCCCGACGCTTATTCTATCAGAAATGCCTGACGTCGATTTCACTTACCGTAAAAAAAAAGGTACATTAATTTCCAAATAAAAGGCATAAATATACGATGTTCAGTTATTTTCCGGGATGCATGATCGATGGAGAGTTTAAATTTAGATGATTCGTCAAACCGAAAGTACAACAAAGATGGCATCGGAAGATTCATTGTCTCGAGTACAAGATAACTAAAAGACTTCGACAATCGGGTCGTTTTTTGTCTCTGTAAGTTCAAGAAATACAGAGTAACAAATAAATGGTTCTCTTGTCGAAAGTCATAATCGTTTGCTTACATGTTTGTACATAGGCTTAGTACATAACCATTTTCGAACCACGTACGGCTCTGTAAGTATTCAGGTACCTAACTACTTTGCTTCAATATTCCGATTTTTATATGTCGTTTTTCTCTTCTCGATTGTTTGAATTAAAATATCGTCCCCTGCGGATTGACTCAGGATTTTGAAAAAAAAATTATGGAAAACTTTTTTTTTTACAATGTATATATCATACATAAAACAATTACTGCACTTAATTAATGCTCTGTTATTTGGTATATCCTTGCACTGAAAAATAAACTAATTATTGATAAAAAAAAACAGAATATTTCATTTAAGTAGGAAAGGACATTGATACATTGACAAAAAAATTCCTTAATACACATAATATGTGACATATATGCTGAAAATTTGGAAAAATTTGTTTTAAAGGTAGTGCACAATAATCTTTAGCTATCATTTGTAGTGCTTTGGGTATACAATGTAGTGTATTGCTGCACATGTCATTAGACTGACAGGTGTCCTGGGTTCGATTCTCTGGAAGTTGAAAAAATACAGAGTAACAAATAAATGGTTCTCTTTTGTCGAAAGTCATTATCGTTTGCTTATATACTTGTACATAGTACATAACCATTTTCGAACCTTTTGGGCCTCTTGTTATATGTTTGCTAGAGCCAATTTCCAAATTGATGATAAAATTACATATTTCTCATCTACGGTATATACAATATGTATAATAAATGAGAAAAACATACATCGAACAGACCAAGGGGTCTATATCAGATGGGGAATGGGGATATTTCTGTCTTCAAGCACCCGTGAATAGTATAGCAATAGATATCAGTCGCTAATAAGATAATGTGCAATTTTATGCATTACCATGATTACTGTAATGATAGTTAGACTTAAACCCACAAATAACAATATGACAGTAACATAAAGAAGGGAATACATGTATAAGATGATAAATAGGAATGCCTATGAGATCATAGAGGGTGATAGAAAAAGGAATAAGGAAAAGGATAAAATTTCAATCCAACATTTCACAAAATCAACTCTGTCAGTTAAGCCGAGTGCTTAAAATGTTATAATTATACAATTAGGTTGTTCGTGCCTGGTTTAATCATGCATTAATCATTAAAAACAAAGATAACCAGTTTGTTCAGTTTAGATTTTATGGATTTATGTCAAGATTATACCTTTTTATTTGAATGAAAAATTATAAATACTGTCTCATAAAAGTTATGACAGTGTTTTTTTTTCAAAAACAAATTAATTTTCCAACATACAGAATTTATTGCATAATTACCTTGACCCTTTGATCACAAAATCAATAAGGGTCTCCCTCCAGCTTATATAGAGTTGCTGTGTAAAATTTCAATGCAAAGGCTTCTTGAAAGTGTTACAGACAGACAGACAGAAAGACACACGGACAGATGCACAGACCTAAATTTAGTATCCCCACTTTCAGTGAAAGGGGAGACAATTATATGAGTTTTTTTGTTGATGTTAAACTTGGTTTATCAAGATACTTGTTTAAAAAAAATAGCATAACTTTCCCAGTGATTATTCAGTTCTTTCTTTTCCTACATAAATAGTTTTTGATATCATATTGAGCTTAATAATATTATACACCTACACATTTATCTATTTTAATATTAATATGCACTAAGCAACACAGTTCCAAAAAGCCAGATAATGTATTGGACCAGCATGCAAAACTTGTATCAAACCATTTTCCCCCAAATGAATGAAGAGTCCTTCCCAAACTTATGAGTTGGGACTTTGTGCTGTGTCATGTAGCATGATAAAAAGCTGGAGAAGAAAAAAATCTTTTATTTTTAATTTCATTATTAGAATACAATTTTAAAGAAGTATAATTGAACTGCTTAAACTCCAATACAAGTCAAATTGAACTATCTTGGATGTCTTGATTAAATGTTTTTATTTTAGGCACAGAGCAACAGAAAAGAGTTTTTTTTAACTAGACCGAGTTCATAATGCATGTATTATTCCTCAGTTATTTTTAATATACAATTATACATACAAATTAAATATTCAGTACCTATAATGATGTTCATCAGCTCAGACAATTTTAGGTTCAGAATCTGTGTCAAAACTCATGGAACAAATGCTCACTGGATCCATATCAAAATATCACTTTAACATAGAACATTCTATTTACTCAGGGAGTTGTTGACTTTTAAAGCATCATACCAATGACTTTTCATACCAATTTTGCATAGATCAGTTTTTCCAAGGAGGGGTCCTGCCATGCAAGGTCACTTTTAGTAAAATTCACTGTTATCTTAGGACTTTCAGTAATGCGGGATATTCATGATGTTATGTATTTAGCCTCTAAAATTTACACAGCTTTTATTCATCGTTGAAATATATGTGGCCGGGATAGAAATTCAGACATATAAGAAAGAAAGATTACCGGTAAGTTGTCTAATGATTGTCAACAATGATTAAAAGTACCTGATGTTATTAATTTTTTAACCAATGAAAATTTATTTCCATTTGAAAGACACTAGTGCCAAGAACACTATGTCTTACTAAAAGTCCAAGGATGGCAGAGAATAATTGTACTGCTAGGTTAAGTATGTACATTTAATAATTCTGCAATGTCCATGGGAACACACATACTCACCACTAGATCCGCCATGAAAATTTCAATCAAAAAGCATCCTATAGAAATTATACTATGGAAACGAGAAAAAAAATATAAGTGCTGACAAAAATTATTGTGTAAGGGTGATTTTGACAGCTCGGTCAGAGTACATAAAACAACTATTTTTTTATTGTTTGACTTACTTAACCCTATTAATTATGAACTCTTTCATATATTTATAAAACCTTATTGATTTTAAAAATACATAAATTATTTCACATTTTACCAATTAAATGACATAGCTCATAGGCGGATCCAGGAATTTGTAAAAGGGGGGGTCCAACATTTTGACCTATATTAGGTACTGTTTGCAACATCTACCGCTCCCAATTTTCACCCCACTTTGTTTGTGCACATGTAAATGATATAAGAAAACATCCGGAAAATCGGTATCGCAATCGGTAGGACAGACAGGTGGATAGATGGACCGAGAGTAAATTAGCACCCCTCCCTCTTCTCAGCAAAGCGAGAAAGGGAGAATAATAATACAAAACAATTGTTTGATATTAACCCAATATCACACTGTTCTGATCAGACCTAGGGTCCCAAATATCTATAGCGAATTGCTCTATCAACTGTAGACATTTACTATTCTGGTCAATTATACTGGAGTGACAGATCTAACAGAAATATCGTAAAACTCTATATTTATCATAATAAATGAACGGTATGAACTTTGATGCACCAGATGCGCATTTCGACAAATAATGTCTCTTCAGTGATGCTCAGACCAAAACTATTGGAAATCTTTAAAAAGATAAAGAGCTACGAGCATGGATCGAAAGTGCCAAACATGAGCCAAAATCCGAACAAGGACCAGAGCTATGCCTGAGGGAGATACGTCCTTTATTTCCAAAATTTATCACATTAAAATTTATATACATGTATCCGTTTCATGCTAGCACTGGAGTACTAGACGAAACTGGGCTTATGAATACCCTTGGGGACTAAAAGTCCACCAGCAGAGGCATATTACTAACATTAATTTTCAGTTTTAATTCTCTCTTTGCTACAAGGATATACAATTTTGATAATACATTTTTTTATTTCGTAGGCACACATAACCAAAAATATTGGGGAAGGGGTATCCGCACATGAAGGCCTATCTAGAATTTATTTTACTTTTAAAATATACATGTACATTTCCTGGGGGAGGGGAGGGAACCACCCCAACCTGTTTTTTCCTACAAATTGTAAAAAAAAAAAGAAAGAAAGAAAAAGTAGAATTGGACTCCTCCTTTTAAAAGGAATATTAATAGCTGACTCTCTCTGAAGATAAAACTCAATGGTAGACCCCTCCCCTACACCGTGCCGTTCACAGACTTGAGAGTTTAAGCATAGTTTGGGGTATTTGTATCAAAACTAATGAAATTGATAATCACGTACATAATCACCCCCACATGTAGTTTTGAAACGTGACGTTTATGTGATAAATATAATAGGTCCCTATGTGTTTTATAAAAAATATGCCAAAAACTGAAATAGCTGCAGTGCTTGTTCTACTGCCTAACCCTTTCATGAACTGAATATTTGATAAACAAAGTTTGTTCAGATCACAGGGCTTCTTATAAATTTTGTACTCAAACTGTGTTATATATCTATTCATGGCTTGAGAATTAAAAAGAAAAGCCCCCCCCCCCATTTTGTGTTTGAACTCAGAGCATAAAGTTTGTACTATATAGCTGCGCTCGCTACAACGGTCACATCGTCAATATATTACCGTATATGTTAGCAAATTTTCATGATACATTTTAACAACCAGCCTTCCACATGTATTTGTGTTACACGTGAAAGGACCTTTTTCAAAAAAAGCCTCAGCCTAAGAATCAAACATTTGGCTAGTAGCCTAGTTCAATATAAACAACTCTTAATAAAAAAAAAAAAATAAAAGCTTACCATAATATTTATGAATTATGGACAGTTTAATCTTCTTGCCTTACTGGAAGCAGCTTCAGAGTTATTCTAAACAAAAGCGCTGAGGTTTCCGGTAAAATCTCGTCAACTTTCTATTTTTCTTTTTTTTTTCTTCCCTTTTTTTTAAGTCAACTCAGGTGACCTATTGCTATCTGTTTTCGTCCGTCGTCGTGCGTCGTCCGTCGTGTGTTAACATTTGAACATTTTCAGCTTCTTCTCTGAAACCACTGAACCAATTTTAACCATATTTGGCACAAAGCATGTATGGGTGAAGGGGAACAAAAATTGTGAATTTCATGATCCCTGCCCCCCTGGGGCCTGAGGGGTGGGGCCAAAACCACTAAAATTAATGCAATCTTTAAAAATCTTCTTCTTTACTCCTGGACATCAAGCAGTAAATCTGTTTGCATGATTGTAATCAGCAATGAGTCCTCTACCAAAATTGTGAAATTCATGGCCCTGGGGTCAGGGGTTCTAGTGCTAGGGCGGGGCTAAATAAGTAGGTAGTGAAAATGCATTATTTCTTTGAAAATCTTCTTCTCTGCTCCTGGGTATTAAATAAACAAACTAAGTACATAGTTATGATGAGCAAGAGTGCCTCTACCAAAATTGTGAATTTTATGGCCCCGGGGTCAAGGGTTCTGGTTTTAGGGCGGGGCTCTATTGATTATATAGTGAAAATACATTATTTCTTTGAAAATCTTCTTCTCTGCTCCTGGGTATTACATAAAATAACTAAGTACATAGTTATGATGAGCAAGATTGCCTCTACCAAAATTGTGAATTTTAGGGCCCCGGGGTCAAGGGTTCTGGTGTTAGGGCGGGGCTCTATTGATTATATAGTGAAAATACACTATTTCTTTGGAAATCTTCTTCTCTGCTCCTGGGTATTAAATAAACTAACTAAGTACATAGTTATGATGAGCAAGATTGCCTCTACCAAAATTGTGAATTTTATGGCCCTAGGGTCAAGGGTACTTGTTTTAGGGTGGGGCTCTAATGATTACATAGTGAAATGCATGAATTCTTTGAACATCTTATCCTTTGCTCCTGGTTAATATTCTAATGATCTAATGACATATGTAAGGCCAGGATTTATTTTATTTTCAGTTTTATAAACCCTCCGCTCAAGGTTTAGAATTTTCAGAAAAAATAAAACATTTTTTCTTTCCGTTGTCAAATTTGAGTCGGGATCGAGATTTCAAATTTACAAAGTAGCACTTCCGTTTTTAAGATGAAACGGCGGGTAAATAATGCTAGATCTATCTGAGAAGATAGCTTGGTTTAGTGTAAAATTCATCGATTCGAGTGCCATTCAAAACGTTTCACCCGTTCAAAGGACAAATAAAATGCTGACGACTTTGTTGCACAATGACATGCTGGTGAGATAATTATGTGTTAGTTTCAAAAGTATCTGTCTGTAAATTATTTTCCTCCCCAGGTTTTAAACTGCCAGTGGTAGCTATTGCATATTGTCAGCGACATTGTTTAGATCTCTGTTATAGCTTACAGTCTAAGCATCATTCTTCAGAAAAGGGTTGCTTATGCATCAGATGTAATGAATAAAACTATGGGAGAAGTTGAGTCCATTTGAGGAAGAAATAAACAATAACCTGAAGAAATAAAGAAAAAATTCAACTATTAAAAGGCAAAAATATACAAATATATACAGGCATGAAGTATCATTTGTATCAGCCAGTAAAATTATTTTACACTTAATTGAAAAAATGTTCACCCTACTCCCTAATACTCCCTGTCTGTTTTATGATAGGAGTAATATAATTTTAGGCATCAAGTAAATTTTAGAACAATGCCTACACATTCACCTAACACATATCAAAAAAATTAAGATATATTGAAAGACATTTAAAGAATTGATTTTTTACATACATATTGACCAACATCACAAAATGTATAAAACTGGCCCAAACTGGCAGATGATGACATAAGCAATTAATGTTCTACTTTCGTATTTGTAAGCATTATGTGTCCAGTGGTAAGGAGCCTTTTAGAATGGCATAAAAAAAGAATGTACAGATGTTAATAATTGATTTATCAAAAAAAAAAATTATTTTCTTCTCATTCGGGACATTTTAATTCTCATATTCATAATTAAACCTAAACATTAAAAAAAATGCTGGCCTTGTAATGAAGAAAGGGGCCTCTTTCAAAATAGATAATTTCAGGGCCGCTGGGTCAGGGGTACCAGGGGGGTACTTTGACTTAAAAATAAATTAATGCTTTGAAATCTGCCCTTTGATAAGCAATGGTGCCTCTTTCCAAATTTGTGAATTTCATGGCTTTTGGATTAAAACATGAACCAAATACAATCACTGGAAAGTTGTTGCATGATACTCAGGTGACCTATAAGGCCCGTGGGCCTCTTGTCTTGATTTATATTTCTAATTTTTTTATGGGGAGGGTGTATACATTTTTTGGTCCGCGAAAAAGGGGGGTCCGGACCCCCTGGACCCCCCTCTGGATCCGCCCTTGTAGCTTTAGTAATGATGCTCTCAATGCAATTCTAGTCATCAACTATGGAGCTTGAATTTATTAAACAAATTTGAGTTATGTACGGAAAACCTCGATCATTCAGTGTTAAAGTGTCCCTAGCTTAGAAGGGGATCTCTGCCTTCCAAGGATATGATCGCCTGTAAGCACGGTGTTTTAAACAAACAAACATTACAAAGTGGAAACACTGAACATATTCATCTGCGCGTACATTAATTTGATCTATTTTATATGGTATATGGATAAGAACATGATAAACAACGTTGAACCTTACTTGGATAGGTCCGAGCATTTCCTGAGGATCAGAAACCAGACGTTAAAAAGATGTGGCAAACAAACCACTTATTTGTATCTATGAATAGCGAGAAATGTATTACATAGACACAAAAAGTAGTAAAACGTGCCACTTCTCTAAATTTTTAATCAACTAAATCGCATCCAAACTACCCGATGTTGAAATTGAAAGTATTTTCTTCTTTCACTTCCGTCACAACGTCACACATGCGCATTAACGGTTTATAGAATATTCCGAAGATTGAACCCGATTACTATTATGCTTGTGAATCGTGAAAACGAATTTTTGGCCGTCTATGCATTAAATATTCAACTTATGATTTAAACCATACTTATTACTGTTCTATTATCGATAGTTTCAAATATTTAAAGCGATTTTTACACCCAAATCCTAAAAGTATAGATGTTAAAAAGATTTTTCAAATTATCATTTTTCAGCAAATTTGGTTTAAAAATATGAAATTTTCTTGTTTGATGCCCGCTGCCCCACTTAATTTTTATGCCATATAAGGGAGAGAACATTGGAAAATAATGTGTTAATTTTAAAAAGAAATCTGTAGTCAGAATATCAAGCAGCAATTTATTTTAGACTAGTAATGAACTTTATAATTTTGAGCTAAATATGTTTAATTCGCCCTAGAAAGTAATATTAGGTGGATCAGCAGATTAAAAAAATAATTAAACATTCAAACAAGCATATTTTCTCTATGATTCATATGTTAAAAAAATTCTTTTGCTTTTAATTTTAGAAAGCTAGAATAAATATCTTAATTTCCGCATTTCCGTCATTTCACGAGACAATGTCTATTTTTAGTAACAATCCTTTCAAAAAGGAGGCCCAGTTTACCGCAAAAATTTACACTGATCTGGAAAGGACAAATACTCAGTTAAGATTCTGAAAAGTTTCAACAAAAACTGTAGTTCCGTTATTTCTATAGGATGGTATGGATCTTTACCTTAAAACGTTTCCATCGACTCCACAGTACTAGTGTACCAAAGTAGTCAGTCGAGATCATTTCGTCATGGAAAGCTAATATAAGTGATTTATTTTTAGCTCTACTGGTCAGAGACCAGAAGAGCTTATGCGATAGTAATGCGTCCGGCGTCCGTCCGTCTGTCTGTCTGTCCGTCTGTAAACAATTTTTCAAAACGCTACTCCTCCTACAATTTTAGTTTGATTTCAGTATAACTTGGCACACAAGTAGACTACACTAAGATACATAGAATAGTGCATCGGTTTTTGATTTCGATGAATGGTGTTGCCATGGTTACTAAAAATAGAATTTTCTGTGAAATTCCTTTAAAACGCTACTCCTTCTACAGTTTTGGTCTGATTTCAATATAACTTGGCACACAAGAAGACTACACTAAGATACATAGAATAGTGCATCAGTTTTTGATTTCGATGAACGGTGTTGCCATGGTTACTAAAAATAGAATTTTCTGTAAAATTCCTTTAAAACGCTACTCCTTCTACAGTTTTTGTCTGATTTCAGTATAACTTGGTACACAAGTAGACTACACTTAGATACATAGAATAGTGCATCGGTTTTTGATTTCTATGAACAGTGTTGCCACGGTTACTAAAAATAGAATTTTCTGTGAAATTCCTTAAAAACACTACTCCTTCTACAGTTTTTGTCTGATTTCAATATAACTTGGCAGTCAAGTAGACTACACTAAGATACATAGAATAGTGCATTGGTTTTTGATTTCGATAAACGGTGTTGCCATGGTTACTAAAAATAGAATTTTCTGTGAAATTCCTTAAAACGCTACTCCTTCTACAGTTTTTGTCTGATTTCAATATAACTTGGCAGACAAGTAGAATACACTAAGATACATAGAATAGTGCATCAGTTTTTGATTTCGACAAACGGTGTTGCCATGGTTACTAAAAATAGAATTTTCTGTGAAATTCCTTTAACACGCTATTCCTTCTACAGTTTTGGTCTGATTTCAAAATAACTTGGCACACAAGTAGACTACACTAAGATACATAGAATAGTGCATCGGTTTTTGATTTCCATGAAAGGTATTGCTATGGTTATTCAAAATAGAATTTTCTGTGGAATTCTTTAAAAACGCTACTCCTTCTACAGTTTTTGTCTGATTTCAAAATAAGTTGGCACACAAGTAGACTACATAAAGATACATAAAATAGTGCAATGGTTTTTGATAAGTACAAACCAGTAGAGCTGACAGTCTCGACAGAGACTTCTGGTTCTAATTTGTTGTTATTTCCTTAAAGAATGCAAAAAATCATGATGCGACTACATTGATTTCATAACAGGAAGTCTGTTTCTATCCGGTGAGGGCGCTGCAAGCGCAAGAAGATAGTGATTGTGACGTCATAAGTCGGCAGTCCCTTGGTTTAAGGTCTATGTAAATACAAATATTACGAAAAACTTGTGTTTTAAAATTGACGTCATCTCGCCTACTATGACGTCATAATGTAGCACTGATTTAGTCAAGTTAGAATATTTTGTTTGCTTCCTTATTCCCCCTGCGTTGTTTAACATTTTTTATGAAGAAACAGGATGTGTTTGTGAAACAAACCGGCGGAAACAAAGTTCAAAAAATCTATTTTTAGCATATTGGTCACAGTAAAGGTCATAATGTCATTGGTTTTGGTTTTTATTGAATATTTAATTTGTCTTTATTAGCATATTTAGTGCCTTAAATTACCTTAAAGTTTATACATTTTCCGATAGTCATCCCTGATGTTCAAAGTCCCGTATTTGTAACTTTGTAACTTTATTTGTTTTCACATGTGCTCAAGTTAAATTTACCTCCATTTTGGCTGTCATTCCGAACTTATTTTGTATCCTGACTTTTCATTGGTTGACAGATAGTACTTAGAACATATCAGAAATCATTTTAGATATTCACATTACTATTTCAAAGCTACTTAGTTAGAATGATTTTTATTGGTCAGAGTTTATATATAAACGGTAACAGCGGCATTTTCAAGTCACTCTAGGCTAAAGAACCCAAAGGTTCAAGCTTTCTCTTCTTCTCTCTTAGGGTTAAATCCCGGACTGCTCGTGCAGTCTCATTTTTTTTTGTTTAGGACACGATCTAAATTCTGTAAAATGTAACTAAGTCCTTAGCTAGAGTCACATTGGTTCAAGGATGAATTAGATATCCCTAGGCCTTTATAGTGTTATTTATAATAAATAAATTGCCTTGTCCCTTGTGTAATAAATAGGGCTTTAGGAAATTTTCAGTCTACTTGCATAGAGTCTCACTATAATTTTTAGGGTGTTGTATGGAATCATAAAATCTCTTAGGTGTATGGAAGCTCACTCCCATCTATTTTGGTAGATTTTTCTTAGGGCATCACACTCATTTTCTCCCATTATATTTTTGTTATCAAATTATGTTTACTTTGTTATTATTTATTCAGTTATTAATTTATTTTTCTACCTCATTTTTTTTGTTTACATTTTGAGATTATTTTGGAAACTTATTTGTTATTTGTTGTCAACTACAAAATATTCAGAATTTCACCATAATAAATTAATTGTTAAAATTTAAACTTTCTTCTTATTTCAAGGTGTTGATCATAATCTAGGAATCTCAGAACCTGGGTTGAATAAAACAGGACCAGTTATTGTACCTTTACATAGTTAGTGGGCTTGGTCTGTTCCTTAGTATTACTTAGTAGAGTTTAAAGATAATTTTGCATACTTTGGGGCAGATTGAGTACACTTTGCGGCCATAGACAAACTGGTTCCCGTTACATAACCAATAACATCCCAGACTGATGTCACAAATGTTTGTTTCAAAATATCAACCTGAGATTTTCAGTTTGAAAGACAAGAAGTTCAATTTCAAAAGTTTCTTCTTAATTGTCTCCATTGGTTGCGTCCAAAAGTGCTCAGAACAAAACAAAATATGTTGATGTTGCAACATAATTGTCTTTCATGCTCTATTGATTCTGAAATTAGGTAACTGTAAAGACTACTATAGCAAACAACTCAAAAAGAAAACAAAATGATAATTCAAATTTTTTAGATTAATTGATTTGGAGTACTGTACATAGATCTTTAGCTGGCTAGTCTGAGAAAAACGGATGGACGAGCAGAATATTAATTAATTTCGGAGAGCTTCAGTTTTGTAGGCTTACTGCGGGTCAGCAGGTGTGACCTGTCGTTGGGGATGCTTACTTCTCCTAGGGACCGGAATTTTCTTTTGAGACCAATCGCTGTTCATTCTGTATTTTGATACAGATACTGGGTACATCTGTTTATTAATATAATGGACTATTTCTCTCATAGGAAGAAAGACAAGTAAACAAGATAATAAAGTTTTAAGAAATGTACATTATTGTCTTTTTATACAATTAAATACACAATCAAATCAAATGGTATATGACAATTATTTAAAACAGAGTCTTGCATGATATGTAGAAACGAACATATACTGAGTATTTGGCAAATATTTTTCATGAAATATTGTGCAAGAATTTAATTAACCTAAGTATCATTGTCACTTTCTTCAATATGTCGCATAAACAATACATTGTTTTGTTTTTTTTTTCTACTAAAAACAAGTATGAATTTTATCAATATGTCTGTAAGCATCTGTATTTTAATTTTTATTTCTTCTCAAAGGCTCAAAATGATAATTAAAAAATTTGACAAATTCAAATTTAAAAAGTATTTTTATAACTTATACCTTGCATAGGAATTTAGCAAACTTTCAAACATAATCATTCATTATATATAATTTTCAATTTGTTTTTATCGTCAAGATTTTTTATGCCTCTTTTTTCTGTGCATATTTTATATCGGCTGATTTTTAGAAAAGGATCGAATGCCGATTAATTTTTTTTCTCAAATTTTTTTAAAATTAATTTTAGTATTTTCAGGTTCCCATTATTTTATTTTAAATAAAAACGTGATCGTTTAAAATCGTTTGTAATAATTAGACTGAGTACAGAATTTATCCCTGGAAACAAAGCTTTTATCATCTTTTAAATAATTTCAACTGAGGAAAAAGGAAGAAAAAGAAACGTTTTATTATACAAGTAATCCATAACTGTACAAACTACAGAATGTATTTTCCAGTATTTTTATATAAAGGCTTTCTTCGTGTAATACTATTACTTAAGTTAATAAAAGGGATGCCTTAATATTTTGGAAAATGAAACTCGATCAAGAGATTCTCCAATGTTTTGCAGTCGGTAATAACCTTCAACCCCTTTAGTCAGTAATTAACCCGTCCTTCCTGTGCCCAGTAGCATAATTCGGTCAAATATAATTTATTGTTCATGAGGGGTGCCTTATAATTAATCACAGGCACCTGAATTTTTATCAGTAAGTCTTTAAATTAGCAAAATATCGAAACATTCTACCCCCTATATATATAAATACACAAGGTGTGCGCCGCATTTTGACGACCTGTTCGATTCAGGCTTCAATTTAACACACAAATCGGAAATGCCTACTGGTTTTCGTGTAGCATTGGGTTCAAATATGATATTTCTCGCTATACATTTCTTCCTAAAGTTTAAATCTAACGCGTTGATAATGTTATCAGCTAAACTTCATGCTGACTTCGAATTTCGTCACAGAGCCCGATCGCCATCAGCTGATGTCACGGAAATTTAATCTCGACACCAAATGCTCCTATACATATACTTTTATAAATTTATTTCATTGACAAATAAAATCAGGAAAAAAAAACAAACAAAAAACGAAAGATTATGCTGTTTTGAAAGTCTTGATTTTATTTAACATATGCTATATGTGTTAGAAACAAATTATAGGTACTAGGTAGACGCTTTGTTGAAGTTTCCTTGTCGATAGGTAGCGCCTTATGGAAGTTTCCGGTGTCGATAAAAATCGGATACATGCCATAAAGCGATTAGCGAAGCTAACCGCTTAAAAAGTTATGACAAACAGTGGAAAAAGCTATTTTTAGCATATAGGTCACAGTCAAGGTCACAAGGTCATTGACCTTGATGTCATTTGAAAGGACTTTATTAGAGGAGTATGCATACCAAATATGAAGTCTCTATCTCTTACGGTTTAAAAGTTTTGGCGAAGGTTAAAGTTGACAACAGAAAGACAGACAAACAGACAGGACAAAAACAATATGCGCCCCGAAAAAATTCGGGCGCATAAAAAAGTTATCTAAGGAGTACTATAGAACAAATACACCTTTACTTACTTTAGAATATATTCTGTAAGCACAGGTAAACAATACAAGTA
>NW_026925476.1:0-25874 GCF_032062105.1 Saccostrea cuccullata | reverse complement strand
TATTCACCTGAAAATGGAGTTGCAGTCTCGATCACAGTTGGTCTGTTTTCCAAGAGGTACATTCAAACCACTTTTTAAACGAAACAAGCTTTTGACAAATAATTTAATATTGTATCAACAGCTTTGTCTAAAATCAACATTTTGCAAATCTATAGTTGTATAGTGTATCGTTCAATGGAATATTGGTTTTCATGCAAATTGTTAGGTAGCGTTTGACAAGGACAGTTGATAGAGGACAAGGCCGTCAACAGGAAATGTTGACTCTTCCATTGCGCATGATCCCACCTCTCAGTTTTAAAGATCCGTGTTTGCTCTGCTTCTGTGAACTTAAAACCTTAATTACTCTACGTTATACTAATATTTTTTTGCAAAGTTATGTATGTAATATTTTAATGCATTTTGTACCGCACCGATTTTTTACGGACTGACTCGTAGCAGGATCAAGTGCACATACCCTAAGGGACAAGTACTCTTAGCTTAATATGCAAGACTGTGTTTCTCATTTGATTGATGTTGGCCTTTCAATTTTTCCCGTTCTTTTTAAAAAAATTGATATCAACTGTCACAGATAAATATAGCATATAAAATATATATGTTGTGAAATCCAACAAATTGTCCAAAAAATTGATAACAGTGACAAATAAAAGGGGGCATGCACTTTTTTATTTAACGACCTGTTCACTTACATTATAATACTTCATTGAATATTAAGCATTAAATGATATTTTTTGACAAATAAAATTGGAAAGGCGAACATTCATGTCTATGGAATGTGCTCTTCGAAAATCTGCTTGCATTGGATCAGCAGCTCTAGTTTTGATAGCTTGATAGCTGTCGGCACAGCAAAGAAAACAAAGCGATACATATACAATGATACAAGTATTTGTTTTTAAATATATGATAAAACTGCTTTAACTAGTATGGGATAAGTCCATCTGACGTAAAGGTCCTTTCTATTGAGTAAATTCAAGATATATGTGATCCGAGAGGCAATGATAAAAACAACCAGAAGTCTCTGTCGAGACTGTAGCTCTACTGGTTTGTACTTATCAAAAACCATTGCACAATTTTATGTATCATTGTGTAGTCTACTTGTGTGCCAACTTATTTTGAAATCAGACAAAAACTGTACAAGGAGTAGCGTTTTTAAGGAATTCCACAGAAAATTCTATTTTGAGTAACCATAGCAATACCGTTCATCGAAATCAAAAACCGATGCACTATTCTATGTATCTTAGTGTAGTCTACTTGTGTGCCAAGTTATATTGAAATCAGACAAAAACTGTAGAAGGAGTAGCGTTTTAAAGGAATTTCACAGAAAATTCTATTTTTAGTAACCATGGCAACACCGTTCATCTAAATCAAAAACCGATGCATTATTCAATGTATCTTAGTGTAGTCTACTTGTCTGCCAAGTTATATTGAAATCAGACCAAAACTGTAGAAGGAGTAGCGTTTCAAAGGAATTTCACAGAAAATTATATTTTTAGTAACCATGGCAACACCGTTCATCGAAATCAAAAACTGATGCACTATTCTATGTATCTTAGTCACAGGCACTTGTTTCTGTAATAAATTTTTGACCCATAGTATAATAATAACACAAGGTATCTAACTCCGATTTACACCGAGTACCCCCCCTCCCTTAGAATCGCGCTCATTTACACTTTCTGGGGAAATGCACGGGTAAACTGTTTATACCTATGTCACCTACGATAATTTATCTACACAACCATATCTGGCATGCTTGTCTTTATTTTCTTTTATCTCCGTAATCAGCGTCAAAACTCTGCTCGCCGAGTGGAAAGTAAATCTGTACCATAGAATTGGATGTTCTGATCTCGGGCAAAGAGAAAAATTAAAGAATGCGTGGGTTTAAAAATTCAATCCCAGATTTTAAATATTGCATTGAATTAATAAAATTTCATAGTGTCTTTTTTTCCATAAAAACTTTACGATGTTTTCTGGTGTAAATTTAGAAACAGATTTTTAGCCAATCAAATTCGAGGTCTAATTCTTTGCCCGAGATCAGAACATCCTATTTGTTATATTCCTGTTATTAGTTTGACCTTTTACTGACTTTCGTTTATTAGTAAAACCAGTTGATGCTGTATCATTATTAGCCAATCAGATAATTTCTTTTGTTTTATGTGCGAGTCTGTTATGTCATAGAATAAACGTGTTCAGCTTCCATGTGTTCATCACTCTGGGTCCATCATATACCAAATACCTCACAATCTAACATGGTGGCAGCGGTAAACCTGTGAATAATGAACTAAACGGTGCGTCAACCGTAAGTTGTGACTATTTTGTGCATTTTTCTCATTATTTCGGGAACCAGAACACTGTCAACTCGATCGACACATGAGGTCACTGAGTGCATCAGCTCATTTTTGAATGACATTTGAGAACTCCGAAGTATTACCTTTCCTCAGATATCTGTTCAATATGGGTGATCCACCAACTATATATCAAAGTGTTCCGGGACCAGGAAAACTCTCTCTAGAAGGTGATGCAGCTCTAAACTTCCGTCGTTTTGAGCGCGGGTGGAAAGTGTACGAAGTCGGCGCTCGTGTCAAGGAACAGGATGCGACAATCCGAGCTTCCATTCTCCAATCATATTTGACCGCAGAAGTCTTAGAACTACTGGAAACACTTCCATTTGAGGACCCAGCTCACCGCAAAGATGCTGACCGTATTCTCAAAGTGCTTGAAACTCACTTCATTGGGACTACAAATGAAACTTATGAAAGGTACAAATTTAACATTCGCTCTCAGAAAAAAGGGGAAACTTTTGATACATTTCTCGGAGCAATCCGTGTACTCTCCAAGTCCTGTAATTTTGGTGCACTCGAGGACTCTTTACTCCGTGACAAAATAGTGTGTGGTGTTAACAAGGAACACACAAGACGCAAACTCCTTGCGGAATCACAACTCAACCTGGCAAAAGCCATAAACATTTGTAAGGCTGACGAGTCAGCTACACAGCAAGCGTCCGAAATAGGCAAATCAGCAGACTCAAAGGAGGATTCTGTTCATAGTGTCAAAACTCCACGTGATTCTAAATATTCTCAGCGGCCCCCGAGAGGACCCCTTCCACAACAGAGACCACACAAAGGACAGACTCAGAGACAAATAAACCATTGCAAGTATTGTGGTGGCGCACATGCATGGAAAAAAGAAGCATGTCCGGCATACGGAAAGACTTGTAAGAAGTGTAAAGGAAAAAACCATTTTGCTAAGTACTGTAAGCAAGGTGTTAATACTCGTGTTCACAGTGTAGAAGAGGGCAATGACTATTATGCGGAGCCTGAGTACTTGATTAGACAAGTCAGTACTAACATTGCAGGTGGATCTGGACGTCTCTGTGCGGAACTCATGGTTAACGATCAACCAATAGCATTTCAGATAGACACCGGTGCTTCTAACAATCTTATTGGAAAGAAGTGGATTGGTGACACTACTATTACTCCATCGACCAGTACTCTAGTGATGTGGAATGGCTCGCGTATGGAACCTCATGGGGAGTGTATTCTGAAATTAGTCAATCACAAGAACAGGACCAAGTACAAAGTCAAGTTCGTAGTTGTCAATGAGGACTTAACTCCACTCCTCGGACTCAATGCATGTACTCAAATGGGACTCATTACCATAAATCAGGACGAGTTCAAGCGAGTGAACTCTGTGTACTCCGTCTGTCCGACTGTTGCGTACAAGGATGTATTTGAGGACAAAATAGGACAACTCCCTGGAGTAGCACATTTTGAGGTTGACCCCTCAGTCTCACCAGTTATATCGCCAGTCCGGAAAGTTGCAGTCCACATGAAACCAAAACTAAAGGAAGCACTAGAGGATTTGACAAAGAAGGCCATCATAGCTCCTGTTAACAAGCCCACCGATTGGCTCAGTCACCTTGTATGTACCACTAAGAGAAACGGTGAACTCCGACTATGTTTAGACCCAGAGCATCTCAACAAGCACTAAAACAGCACTAAAACGTGAACATTTTCATCTCCCTGTACTCCGTGAGATGCTACCAGATCTGGCACATGCAAAGGTGTTCTCAACGTTTGATCTCCGTCATGGCTACTGGCACGTAAGGCTGGATGATGAAAGTAGTCACATGACTACATTTGACACACCATTCGGAAGGTACCGTTGGTTACGACTCCCATTCGGTACCAGTGTTTCCTCAGAGATGTTCCAGCGACGTCTATACCAGGCTATAGGTGACTTGAGAGGGATTCTGAACATCGCAGATGATGTATTACTCTATGGTGTTGGTGAGACCAAGGAAGAGGCCATGAGAGACCATGATGAAAAGTTAGTAGCATTCCTCCAGCGATGCCAAGCAGTTGGTATCCGACTAAATCCGAAGAAAATGCGGCTGAGACTCTCCCAGGTAGGATTCATGGGTCACCTTGTAACTGACAAAGGAATGTTACCAGACCCCGATAAGGTAGCTGCCATTCGCAACATGCCAGCACCAACAGACTTGCATGGTGTTCACAGACTATGTGGAACAGTGAACTTCCTATCAGACTTCATTCCATCATTAGCTACAATAATGGAACCGATAAACATGCTCAAACGGAAGCACATTGAGTTCAGATGGGATGAACCACAACATAAGGCTTTCAACAAAGTGAAAGAAATACTATCCTCTGAAAATCATCTCCAATACTACGATGATAAGAAACCACTTACCATACAGTGTGATGCGTCCCAAAGAGGCTTAGGAGCAGCCCTTCTACAGGAAGGAAAGCCAATAGCATATGCTAGCCGAGCACTCACTGAAACTGAGGCGAACTATGCTCAGATCGAGAAGGAACTTCTGGCCATAGTCTTTGCATTGGAGAAGTTTCATCATTACACATTTGCTAGACATGTGGTGGTACAGTCTGACCACAAACCGCTAGAGACTATCATCCCAGGCTCTCTCTGGAAAGCTCCAAAACGCCTACAGGCAATGAAACTTCGACTCCAGAAGTATGACATAACTGTTAAGTACCACAGGGGCAAGGAGATGCACATAGCGGACACACTGTCACGTGCGTACCCGTCTGACACAGGAATGGGCAAACAGGATGACATAATTGACATCAATGTTATTCAACATATCTCCATCTCGCCTGAGCGTATCAAAGAGATACAACGCCACACTACTAAGGATGAGACCCTACAGGCTCTTCGCAAGACTATCGTGGAAGGTTGGCCTGACCTCTTAACTGAACTACCTCCAGTGGTAGGGCGTTATGCATCCTTCAGAAGTGAACTTTCGTTTACAGATGGTATAATTCTACGTGGAGACAGGATCGTAGTTCCTCAGACCCTCCGTAAAAGTATGCTCGAAAGACTCCATAGCTCTCATCTAGGTATTACTGGTACCCGTCGACGAGCAGCTGAATGTCTCTACTGGCCGAACATGAGTAACGACATAAAGGAATTCATTTCACAGTGTGAGACATGCCGCAGCATGGAAGTGGCAAATACCAAGATGCCACTCTCGCCCCATGATGTCCCAGACCGACCATGGTCTAAGGTTGGTGTTGACCTTTTCACGCTCAACAACATCAACTATCTCATTCTCGTTGACTACTTCTCTGGATACTTTGAGGTTGATGAACTGCGCCAAACACTTGCAATCAATGTCATCCAGAGAATGAAGTATCATTTTGCTCGATACGGACTACCTGAGATTGTCGTCTCGGACAACGGTCCCCAATTCTCATGTCTCGAGTTTCTGAACTTTGCAGAAGAGTATGACTTCAGACATCAGCCCAGTAGTCCTGGAAATTCTCAAGCTAACGGAAAAGCTGAGGCTGCAGTAAAAACAGCAAAGACTATCATCAAAAAAGCTCTGGCGTCTGGAAGGGATGTGTGTCTGGCACTACTTGATCTCAGGAACACACCGACCCAAGGACAGAACACAAGCCCTGTACAGCGCTCTCTTGGTCGCCGTACACGTACGCTTTTACCAATGACAACCACCCTACTCCGACCAGAAGGCATACAGACTGATGATATTCACCGTAAGATCCTGCAGCGACAGGAAACACAGAAAAGCTATTTCGACAGAAAATCGAAGGCCCTCAAGCCTCTCGAGGAAGGTGATGTTGTTCGTCTTCAACCATTCGTCAACCGTAAAGCCCCTTGGGCTAAAGGTCAAGTCATCCGTCGTCTAGATGATCGCTCCTATGAAGTCAGTTCTGGAGACCGCATATACCGACGCAATCGAGTACACCTTAAGGCTACCAATGAACCTCCATTGATGACCTTTTCACCTAACACACCTGTGAATGCACCGTCTGTAGTACCTACTCCAAAAACACCGACTAAACCCAAGTCACCAGTTAAGGTCAGCCCACAGCCTGTGCAACCATGTATCACTGTACCTCCGGCACCGATGCCAAACTTACCTGATGCTCGTATTACCACATCAGCTCCGAAGGCTGATTCAGCAGTGAAAACGCGATCTGGTAGGACAGTTAACCTACCTTCGCATCTTAAGGATTTTCAGATTGATGTTAAGAAATGAACAGTTTTGTATAAGCTTTATTATGTTTACATCTCAAGGACAGTTTCATTTTTTTTTTTGTAAAATGAGGAGGATGTTATATTCCTGTTATTAGTTTGACCTTTTACTGACTTTCGTTTATTAGTAAAACCAGTTGATGCTGTATCATTATTAGCCAATCAGATAATTTCTTTTGTTTTATGTGCGAGTCTGTTATGTCATAGAATAAAACGTGTTCAGCTTCCATGTGTTCATCACTCTGGGTCCATCATATACCAAATACCTCACAATCTAACACTATTCTATGGTACAGTTTTACTTTAAACTCGGCGAGCAGAGTTTTGACGCTGATTACGGAGATAAAAGAAAATAAAGACAAGCATGCCAGATATGGTTGTGTAGATAAATTATCGTAGAAGATATAGGTATAAACAGTTTACCCGTGCATTTCCTCTGAAAGTGTAAATGAGCGCGATTCTAAGGGAGGGGGGTACTCGGTGTAAATCGGAGTTAGATACCTTGTGTTATTATTATACTATGGGTCAAAAATATATTACAGAAACAAGTGCCTGTGATCTTAGTGTAGTCTACTTGTGTGCCAAGTTATATTGAAATCAGACCAAAACTGTAGAAGGAGTAGAGTTTTAAAGGAATTTCACAGAAAATTCTATTTTTAGTAACCATGGCAACACCGTTCATCGAAATCAAAAACCGATGCACTATTCTATGTATCTAAGTGTAGTCTACTTTTGACCAAGTAATACTGAAATCAGACCAAAACTGTAGAAGGAGTAGCGTTTTTAAGGAATTTTACAGAAAATTCTATTTTTAGTAACCATGGCAACACCGTTCATCGAAATCAAAAACCAATGCACTATTCTATGTATCTTAGTGTAGTCTACTTGTGTGTCAAGTTATACTGAAATCAGACAAAAACTGTAGAAGGAGTAGCATTTTAAAGGAATTTCACAGAAAATTCTATTTTTAGTAACCATGGCAACACCGTTCATCGAAATCAAAAACCGATGCACTATTCTATGTATCTTAGTGTAGTCTACTTGTGTGCCAAGTTATATTGAAATCAGACAAAAACTGTAGAAGGAGTAGCGTTTTTAAGGAATTTCACAGAAAATTCTATTTTTAGTAACCATGGCAACACGGTTCATCGAAATCAAAAACCGATGCACTATTCTATGTATCTTAGTGTAGTCTACTTGTGTGCCAAGTTATACTGAAATCAAACTAAAATTGTAGGAGGAGTAGCGTTTTGAAAAATTGTTTACAGACGGACAGACAGACGGACGGACGCCGGACGCATTACTATCGCATAAGCTCTTCTGGTCTCTGACCAGTAGAGCTAAAAATTCTTTGATTCTCAGATATATTTCATATTGTGCTGATCACCATATTTGATTAATTCATTGAAATATATGGAGATAACAGATTCAAGCTCAAAAGTTCATTAAAGATTACAAATTAGTAGCAGAACAAACAGGGACCTCTAAAACATTAGAGAAGTGAGCAGGTTCCATTAGTGAGTGAGTATCCCCTGACGGCCGGTCACACCCGCCTTATGCTCCTTGTCTTAATCAGGAAATAATACTCGCCGAAATATGGCTGAAATATTGCAGACTTGGCGTTAAACAATAAATATCAATCAATCAGGAAATAACGAAAAAAAACTGTCAACAATTCAGTGTACAGTCAAGTCCATGACGGAAAACCGTCCGATCTAAAAGTTACAAGTTTTGGATGGAAAATCCGTCCTAAATAAAAGGACGGTTTTCCATCCTTCAAATGAAATGGATGGAATTCCATCCAATTTTATTAAAACATCTCTAATCAGGATGGCAATTCCATCCATACTTTATCAAATTTTAACAAGAGCAAACATTTCACCACTGTTCAAAAGATATTTTCACAAATTATTGTAATCACTGGTCAAATAATGGAAGTTTCATCTCAAAGACGCCAAAGATGGCGAAAGAGAGTCCGAAGATTAAGAAGAGAAAGGGGATGGGACAACATATCGAACAAAGTTATCCTCTTTTTCTCAACAATTAATGGGTAAATAACTTTTTACCATGTTAACCATTTTGTTTATATCATGTACATGATTAACTTGTCAACTGCACAGATCATGCAGATAGTAAGCTTTATGCATATTATGTTGTTGTTTTCTTCAGATTTTTAAACAATTGGGAAGCTATATAACCGATGATCATGATGATGTCAGAAAATATATCTTAAACATGTGTATCTTAAATATTTTTTTTTATTTCTAAAAGTTTATTAAACATGTTGAAAGACGTGCTCTAGTCTCAACTTAAACATAGGCGTCAGAACCTCCCCCCCTCCATTTTTTTGCAAAGATAGACATAATCCACATTGAAAATTGGGGTTTACCTTATAGCCCCCCCCCTACTTTCATTTTGCTTCTGACACCTATGCTTCAATATATATATATATATATATATATATATATATATATATATATATATATATATATATATATATATATATATATTTTGCCCTTTTAGATACCAACACTTCAGAAACATGCCAACAGAGTTTAGCCGGAATCATCCATATGTGATGGAATGCATTCCCGAGCCTACAAACAGATGGGACCCGCTAGCTGTCTTGGTGAAGGAAATGGGGGTAAATAGAACAATTGGACGGGTTCCAAAGGACATTTGCAATGTCATTTCGCTTGAAATGAGAGTTACACAGAAACTTAGGAGGACATTTTGTCTGTACATCGGAACACGCCATAATGAAGGTCCAGTACCAGGTGGGGGCTGAAACTTCACTGTGTTTATGTGTTGGAGTTTAGCAATGACACTTCTTACAGACGACTTGGGGAAGTTTCCGGCTTTTTGAGAAGACATGTACCATCTTCTTACATATTTCTGTGACAATTAAGTGATTTGTTGGCATAAGTATGATGACCACTTTCATTTCATAAGCATGATAAGCACAGTCATCACTGTTGTTGTCATCGTATTGTTCATCATGTAAATAATTTTGAATGAAAATATTTGAAAGCTTTATTCATTATGTTCATTATAAAACAGAAGTAATTTCCTCAGAAACCAGTGTTACGGTTTCTACTTTCAGTAAACATGGTAACCATTTAAAACAGACATAGAGTCTCAATTGGATTACATAAAACATGTAAAATGTTACATTATTTGGTGTTATCAACATGATAACAGTAATTTTTTAACACTTTAACTGAATCAAAATTCAAACACTCCTTTACAAACATTACTCAATTTGCAACATAAAAAACTAAATCATCTGAAATACTGTGGTTTCATAAATATTTACTGAATACTTATCTTTTTCAATTTTGTTATGTATATTCAAATAATTAAATTTTCACTGAAGTCGTACCTATCTAAACATATTATATTTATAATATTATTGACCACGAATTGGCATTCACTTGAAACTGTGATTTTACTATATCCATGAAAATTAATACCAACAAATATTAGTGAAACCACAGTAGATACAAGATGAAAACAAAATATTTACATTCTGTCCCATTGTACACTTAAATCTATCATGTCTAATGTTTTTTGCCTCTTCCCCGGCCTTTGCCTCTTCCTCTCCCTCTTCCCTGTTTCTTTCCTGATCCGGTTTCCTCTGTCGTGTCTGTCTCTGGTGTTCCTTCAAGTTCTGCTAGTCTTCGTTTTACTGGTTTCTTTTTTCCCTAAGGAAAATCCTCGACTTTAGATTCATAACTGTGTCTTTAGATATGGCAACCAAATCCTCTCCGCTTGTTGGCGTCATTTTCGTAAGCTCAAGATGCTGTAGATCCTTGGGTGGTATTTTAGAACATCCTGGCAGGAAACCCAAACCAGTGCCATGGGCTCCTTTATATGGTGATGGCTGTACCACATTTTCTTTGATTTTTGCTTTGATGATTTTTTGTAGAATAGATTCCTCTCTGGTCTCGATCATAGAGTCTGTGAAATTAAGAATGTTTTTATTTTCTTTGAAGTTCTTTACCATATCTTCACTTCCAGAAAAATGTACTTCTTCACCCTTTTTAATGACTGCAAAATATTGTACATCTTCATTATCATTGGCAAATGCTGCCATCTTTTCGAACACTTTCAGTCCCCTACTCAGTCTTTTCCTCTCTACATCTTTTTGTCTTCTCTTGAAGTCTGTGTCTGTCCCCGTTTTCTTTCGGACAAATTTTCCACTGTCTTTGTCTCTTATCTTTTCTACAACAAAATTTGAGTATCAGTTTCTGCCAATAATGCCAGTATTTAAACAAGTTCAACACACCCTTTACAATGTTTACCAAAATTATTTTTTTTTAGAAATATCATGTTAACTGGTTAAGGAAAAAAAGATGAATCTACATGTGTGATAAATATGTCAGACTTACTAGCTGCAGGAGTAGTGACACTGAATGTCTCATCATCTTCTGTTTGGTGTGGTTGTGGAACATCATCTGAATTTTTAATTTAAAAAACTCCTGTCAACATGTTTAACACATCCTCTACCAAAGTAATAAGCATCAACTGAATTGTTATCAGTTCACTATTGATGGTTTGTCATTTTCAAGGAAAGCAATTCACAAAAAAAGATTAATCTACATGTATGATAAATTTGTCAGACTTACCAGCTGCAGGAGAAGTGACAGTGAATGTCTCATCATCTTCCGTTTGCATGGTTTGGTGTGGTTGTGGAACATCATCTGAATTTTTATTTCAAAATACTCATATCAATTCCTCTTTCAGGATTGTGTTGCAAAACACGATAAAATAGGTGTGACAATATTAAATTAATTCTTTTCGTTAATAAATAACCTTTTTAAAGCAACCCAGGAAGAAGAAAAACAATATACCAGTGCTCTGCAAGGTAACAGTCAGCAACCTCTCGTCCTCTCCATCAAATGTTATGTCTGGTTCTAAAATACGGAACAAAAAAAAAGCCTTGATAAAACAAGCTTTAATTATATACATTTGCTTGGCATTTATAAACAACTTATGATATAAAAAATAAATGATTTGAAATTATTCAAAAAATAAAATCTAACCAGGGGCTGGAAACTTCTGCAAATAGAGTTCAGGGTTAATTGCCGGGGTATCATCATGTTCATTTTCATCTGTCATGCTTGTGAGCGATTCTGTTGATATAAAATAAAATAAGATTTAAAGTAACATAAATAATACATAGCAAATACAAAAAAAAATTTCCTGGACTGATATTATACTCATTCCTGGTTTGTTACAGAAAAACAAAACAACATATCCATACTATGTATGCTCCATGGTATAACTGGTGACTGCCTCTCTTCTTCGCCATGCCCAGTACCAGATGCTAAATGTAATTCTTGGATGATAAGACTATTATAAACCTTTTCTTGCAAATTTTTCACATCTATTTTGAAACATCTTAGATTTATATTACCTGTAAATATTTAAAGTATAGAATGAAGAAAATTGGAATTGAACAGAATTTACTTCATAAAATTACCTTGTATGTTACAAGATGATGATTCTTGTGAAGGATAATGACCATCACCATGGTCTCTCTCACCTCCAAGGATCAGATCTTGTAGAACTAGAAGATTGTCACTTGGACTGGTTAGATCATACTCATCCAATAACTTATCTATGAATGAGCAATAAGGTAATTAATATATCTGAAAATCAAATGTACATAGTAAAATATATTACATTTTTCAAACTGAAAATATTGTTTCAATTAATAGAACACCAAGGCAAGGAACTGTTAAATTAAAATACTACATTCTACAATGACTACAATCTGAATATACCTGCTTTAAACAAATCTAGTCCTGATCCATGTCTGCCTCATTAAGAAATGGAACATGCTCTTCGTTGATGGTTGGCAACTGTTGGGCTACCGCCTGTGATACTTCTTCCAAAAATATTAAATGATGCTCTTTCAAATTTGATTTAACTGTTATAAGTCTGTCAAATAGCTCCATAAAGTCTTTTTTAGAGTTTTCATGTAGAAGTTCAATGATATCTAAAATTTTGTTGTCGATTTCTTGAACCGAGAGCGCCGAATCAGCCGAAAATTTGTCTCGTTCATCCACCGTGATGTACACCGGATGATGTAAAGTTGGATCATTCGGGGGAGTTTGATGAAGTATCATATCCAATATTCTATACGATCTCTTTCGATTTGCTTCTGTCGTAAAATTCACCAGTTCCTGACATAACACATGTCCACTTAGGGATGTAAGTACTGGTCCATGGCTATCTGATTCAATATACTTTGATTCCCTCAAATGACATCTCCATTCCTTGATTGCACTTTCAATTTTCAATTCTCTGTCATTACATTCGAGTGATTCTACACCAGCCTGAGCTAAAACATTTTTCTTCAAATTTTTTAGAGATTGATGATTCCGACAAGTGGCTAACCACGATTCATTACTTGGAACTCCTCTTTTCAGCCATATCCCTTCACATTTTTGTTTTCTTCTTCAAGCAGAAAATCTAAGCCTTGACCTTTGCTTTTGTTTCCAGACTTTGACAAACTGCAAAATTGTTCAAAAAACTGTTTCAAAACATCGGGCAAAATTCGACGTATAAAAGTTTCGTAGATCTCTATTTCTTGGTACTTAGGATGATTCCTCCCATGAAAAAGTTCTTTCGTCATCCATTTTGCTGACATCAACAACTGAGGATTATTTCGCCTTACAGCAGCACGTAAATTTATTATTCCTTGTGAGTACTTGCAAACCATTTCAAATAAATACATAAAATTGACATTGCATTGAGTCTTGTCATATTGCTTCACGAACGAAATGAAACCATGAGCAGTACAGTCAAGACTCTTTTCAAGACAGTCTATGACATATGGCCGGACCAGTTCCATCATCGAGCCAAAATGAAATGCATTTATGAGCTGCCATGTTTTGTGGTTATCGGTACAGTGTTGAGCACAATGCAATGCCTTTTCTGACTTCCAACCCATTAACTCAACAAACTGTTTCATGAAGACAGTCCAGTTTAGTTCCATGAAGCTTTTCAAAGTGTTTTGGGCATTGTGGGACTTCTCTTGAACAGATTGACTGTTCTTAGATTTTTTCTCCTGACAGTTTGGACATTTCCTTGCTCTTTTCCCAAACTTTGTGTGACATTTTTGGCAAGTTTGATTGTACAGATTTTCCATTTTCTTTGATACTGTAGAAAAACTTTTTTCCGCGTGGTATTAATTTACGCTATGTCCGCGGACACAAACTTTCCGCGGAAATATGTCCTAGCGTACTTAATATAAATGTATGGCATATAGTGACAGTCTAAGAAATGCGCGTAATTTATACCCGCGTATTAAACGGAAATTGAGATTCCGCGGAATTATGACTCCGTGGAAAAAAGTACGTCCACAGTATTTCAATGTGAAGTGCATCCTGCCACTTTCCTGTCTCATCCTTTTGATGCAGTTCTTCTTTCACGTGTCCTATAACATTGTGCAAATAATGATACAGCTCTTCATAATGAGTATCAATCAACTGTTTGTTAAACGTGTTTCCATCATCCTCTGGATTTTCACACATTTCCTTGACTGTTTCATCATTTTTTTCAGAAGTTAACCATAATTTTGGACTATACTCTGGCATTTCCTGAAGAGGGGAAGATGTTGGAATTTGTACAACTGCTACATTTGTGATCACTGACAGTTTGACTTTGTTTTGTGCATTTATGTTCCATGTTTTTCCAATAACTTGTTCATTGTCAAATATAAATGCAACATCACCCTTTGGACATGGTGATTCAGTATTTTTTTCTGTTGAGTTTAGATATGATGAAATGTATGAGTATTTCCCTCCTGGAATGGCTGTACCAAGATCAAAATCAAAATGTTACATGCTTGCAAACCATTTCAAATAAATACATAAAATTGACATTGCATTGAGTCTTGTCATATTGCTTCACGAACGAAATGAAACCATGAGCAGTACAGTCAAGACTCTTTTCAAGACAGTCTATGACATATGGCCGGACCAGTTCCATCATCGAGCCAAAATGAAATGCATTTATGAGCTGCCATGTTTTGTGGTTATCGGTACAGTGTTGAGCACAATGCAATGCCTTTTCTGACTTCCAACCCATTAACTCAACAAACTGTTTCATGAAGACAGTCCAGTTTAGTTCCATGAAGCTTTTCATTAGGTTCATCTCATAATGTCCTTCACCAGTTAACAAAAACACCCAATCAAATTCTTTACTGAAGTAGGGTATTGTTCCAGGATGTTTCTTTTCAGCATGGTTTTGAGCTTCTTCAATTCCAAGACATCCCTCTTTACATAGAGAACATATGAAATACTCTTCCACTAAACGCCTAACAAGGGAATGTGGAAGCCCATCACAGCAAACGAAAGTCCACGATCGTATATATACATCCTCCTTCTGCTCTTCAGATATGTACTTTTTTATGTTTGCTTTTTTCCCTATGAATCTTAAAATGAGAATCATACTTTCTATTGAATTAGGATTGACAAAGACAGGATCTAACAAAGTAACTTCTACAGGACTACCAGAGTGAAATGATTGAACATGAGCATATTGATGATCAGGCTCCACACTTTTCTTTTTACTTCCAGTATGTTTTTTCAACATTTGAAATTCCATGATGCCTACAGAAGGTGGTTACATTTTTATGGCTTACGAAGCCATTATAGCTCCCGGTGTATTTACGGCAAAGAGTTCACTATGTATTCTAGTAAACATGAGCAAGGTAAAATAGTCCTCGTCTTTTCTTTAATTATATTCTACCTTTATCGTGAAAATTACTCACCAAGTTCTTAATAATCAAAAACCTTGTTATTTTCATTTAATTTTCGCTATTGAAGACAAGATAAACCAAATAAAAAAAACTAAATTGAATAAACTTTTGTGAGGACGCGGAAGAATATCTTCTGACCGTATATATGTCAACAGCGCCACCGTGTAGGTAAGTCGATCGAAATGAAAGAAAGAGAACTCTGTCGGGAGTACATCGCGCCAGATAGCTCGTTGGAATACAGATTAAATGTATTTTTACCTTACAAACTGTTTAAACAGCTGCTAAAAGCAGTGATTTCCTAAGACCGTTTTGCATGGAGGTAACGCGAACACGATCTCCCGCCAACCCAATGTTGTGAACTCAATGCCAATCGCGGCATGGGGTATGCTGCAATAGCCTAACAGTTGGCTGTCAATTTTTGTTCATTGCAATTTAATTACTGATATATTACAAAGTATCAAGGTTGTAGACGATAAAAATACTAAGTAATAACCTTAAAAATGTAATTGATGGCTATCAGATAGTACGAAGTCGGAACGGTAAAAGCAATTAGTGAATTACACTTGTTAATGCACATGTGGGGTTTTCCTACATTCACAGGTCGTTCTATAAATAACATTGATGCTCCGACATTAAAAAAAGATTCATTATTTAAACTCATAATATTTAAGACATTTTTTTTGCATTAACGTACTGAAAATGAAACGTGTGATTAACATTATTTATAAATGTTTACATTAATTTTACTTTATGAACTCTGGGAAAGCACTTATTTCAAACGCATGCGCTTCTGATACACAGTGACCTATAATTTTCAGAAGCGCTCCAAGTGACAATATCTACATGCAGTAAGCATTACATTGGTGCTACATAATGAGAACAAAACGTTTCAAGAAAACAAGGGAGGGTCATTAGGGGCCTTTTTGTACATAGCAAAAATAGCACTTACATTACATATAAAACAGTATATTGAAGACAGTGGCTTCACAGAAAATTTTAATAGAACAATTTTTCGTGATTAGATCTCTTTATATAAAAAAAACTCTATTATTGAATAATTTTAAGTAAAAATTGACAATTTTTTCAAAATATATATTTAGCTTTTATTTACCTTTAAAAAAAAAGAATTTATCAGTGAATTCGTATTTTTCATTCATATTTAAATAAAATATATATACTCAACTTCAAGAAACGCCTCAGGCCGTCAATTCAGCGACATTTCTTGGGAAAACACTAAGTAATATTTTAGTATACTACATTTCCTTACATTTTACATCCATGTCAAGCACGTAAGCCATTATGGCCCTTCAGGCCTTTGATTTACTTTTTCCTGTCCTAGCAAAGTGTTTTGGGCATTGTGGGACTTCTCTTGAACAGATTGACTGTTCTTAGATTTTTTCTCCTGACAGTTTGGACATTTCCTTGCTCTTTTCCTAAACTTTGTGTGACATTTTCACACATTTCCTTGACTGTTTCATCATTTTTTTCAGAAGTTAACCATAATTTTGGACTATACTCTGGCATTTCCTGAAGAGGGGAAGATGTTGGAATTTGTACAACTGCTACATTTGTGATCACTGACAGTTTGACTTTATTTTGTGCATTTATGTTCCATGTTTTTCCAATAACTTGTTCATTGTCAAATATAAATGCAACATCACCTTTTGGACATGGTGATTCAGTATTTTTTTCTGTTGAGTTTAGATATGATGAAATGTATGAGTATTTCCCTCCTGGAATGGCTGTACCAAGAATGTTACATGCTTGTCTACTCTTTGTGCAGGAAAATGTCACTAAATTTTGCATAAACGACCATATTCCTATGAAGTCTTTCTCAATCAAACTGTAAATTGATTCTATTTGGGGAATTATAGTTTGGATTTGTATAGTATCTTTTGTTTGTCTTGTTATTGACAGCAAAATATGGAGAAGGCGAGAATCTAAAGCAGAAAGATACTCATGGGGGTAAAAGTTGTTCAACCTTTCAATGTTGCCATGCGGATATTGACAGCTGACTTTGGCAATTTGTTCTTTTAATAAAGAAAGAGGCATATATGACTCTAAAATCTTTCCGACACAAATATTTTTTTCCTCTACATCCAACTGTTCAAACTGTTGAATTATCTGCCGTATCTTGCTTTCGGAAGAAGTTTTGTCTTGGCTTCCTGATGCTTCATTTTTAGCTAACATGTCTAATGTGCATATTTCACAATTTCTTTCATGTTGAATAAATTGCCGAGGTGTTTTCATTTTCTTCTTATCCAATTGTGGAGTTTTTCGTGGCTTTTTAGACTTCTTCTGTTGAGTATCTGATTTACTTCTATATAAATGACACCGACAAGACTGACACAGGAATTCGGGATGAACAGATGAAATATCTTTAAGAACGTCTATGTCATATAGCTGCAGAAGTTCCATGGAGAACTTTGTTTTACTAGTCCGTTCATTATTTTTTGTTGAATTTCCACATAGTCTGCATAATTTCTGTAAGTTGTTAACATGCTCTACAAGAAGGAAAAGTGAAATAGAAACATTTTTTAACAAAACTGGTGTGTATTAGTCTCTAATCTAATCATGCTAATGGTTGCATAATTGTCACTTGTGATTTTTTCATTATGTTGAGAGTGTAAAACAAAATAACCACTGAAAATGTCTTAAATGGCCATTTTATTTTGTTAAACATTTCAGCTTATAAAGATTTTTTAGAATTGAAAAATATGAAAATTTACACATTGACAGCATGTATACCAAGTAATAACCACATGCAGATCTACATGAACTTCCATGCATCATGCAATATTACTTTTTTCCACATTAAACATAAGTACATCTGAATTTTACATCTTTTTGAAAACTAACATATGTATTATCAAACTGATTTGTTTTTGTTTGTTTATTTGAATCTTTTTGACAAAATCTGGTTTTTGTTTCAGGGTACTACCTGACATTGATAACTTAGAGTGAGCATGCTACCATGGTTTCTGTTCACATGGTTAACCAATGAAATCTATAACTAACATGACTAATAGTAAAATATGATTAACATGATTAAACTATGTGGTAATGAGGGTAATGTAATTGTTACGATGAACACATGATGAAGCGAGTTTTTGTTAAATCTGCACTTGGTCCAACCATACCAACAGTCAAACTGTTTACATATAATCATGTATATAATTAACAATTCATAACGATTTTTTTATTTATACATGTTTTCATGGTTATTCCTAAGCATGCTGACATGAATATAACATGCATAACATGCATAATGCACATTGCAAAGACATGCAAGAGGTGGAAGCATGGACCAATGTGATGATGAAGGGCATAGTTGAAGCTTTATCAAGATAATGTATCGATATAAAGCATGTAAATGATAAATAAATGCATAAGCCTAAATATATTGAAACTAGTGCTAATTGTAACGGGGACCGTTACAGATGTTCCCCAAACGCTCCCCAACTCCCTTTTGGTGTCATATTCCCTGTAAGCTTCATTAAATAAGACAAACTCTATGCATCTGAGATTTTAACAACATTTACAAAGAAGTGTACAAAAATCATTTAAACTTTAGCATTGCACGCGTTCACATGTGAATGCATTTGCGTCATGACCATATCATCTTGTCTACACAATCTATATTTTTAATACACTGAATATTAAAGTATTTAATCCAAAAATATTTAAAAAATACGCTCATTCAAGTGTATGTTTGATTTTACTCATTTCACGTGCACGCACGTGCATACATGTGCATGGTGACCATACCTTCTTGTAGAAGTCCATTACATCTATCTATGTTCTAAATTCCACCCCGTTTGGGTGAAAACTAAGGGAGTTATAGCTGTTTAAAGTTTCAGCCAATCAGATTGCAGCACATGTACACGCACGTGTATGCATGTGCATGGTGACTATACCTACTTGTAGAAGTCCATTATATCTATCTATATTCCAAATCCCATCCTGTTTGGTTGAAAACCAAGGGAGTTATAGCTGTTTAAAGTTTCAGCCAATCAGATTGCAGCGCACGTGCATGCATGTGTTTTCATGATAATTGCTTTATTTCGTGTTGTAGGATATCCTAATGCATGGCTATGTTCAAAATTTCAAAGGATTTCGTCAAAAAACAAGAAAGATATTGAGACTTTAGTTGCAGCCAATCAGAGCGAAGTGCACGTGCATGCGCGTGAGATCTTGCTATTTTCACCATGTCGTCATGTCTATACTACTAATATATCCTCACATTATGAGTTTCAAAGCATTTCATCTAAAAAAAGAAAAGTTGTGGCTATATCTATTATATTGGTCATTTCACGTGTTGCCCGTGCACGCTCTTGCAAGCACGTGCGCGCAAAATGACCTTGATTCCGCAAATCTACATAACATGTCTACTAACCCTAAAAAGGTTTTACCTACATCGGACGAACAGTTTACAAGATCATTCCCGGACAAAAAAGTTCCAGGAAGAAGAAGAAGAAAAATAATAATAACTAGTGCTAATTGTAACGGGGACCGTTACAGATGTTCCCCAAACGCTCCCCAACACCCATTTGGTGCCATATTCCCTGTAAGCTTCATTAAATAAGACAAACTCTATGCATTTGAGAGTTTAAAATGTTTACCCAAAAGTGTATCAAGTTCATTCAAATTTGAGCAATGCACGCGTGCGCATGTGAATGCATGTGCGTTATGACCATATCATCTTGTCTACACAATATTAAAGTATTTAATCCAAAAGTATTAAAAATACGCTCATTCAAGTGTATTTTTGATTTTACTCATTTCACGTGCACGCACATGCATATATGAGCATGGTGACCATACCCTCTTGTAGAGGTCCATTACATCTATCTATGTTCTAAATCCCATCCCGTTTGGTTGAAAACCAAGGGAGTTTTAGCTGTTTAAAGTTTCAGCCAATCAGATTGCAGCGCACGTACACGCACGTGTATGCATATGCATAGTGACCATACCTTCTTGTAGAAGTCCATTATATCTATCTATGTTCCAAATCCCATCCTGTTTGGTTGAAAACCAAGGGAGTTATAGCTATTTAAAGTTTAAGCCAATCAGATTGTAGCGCACGTGCATGCATGTGTTTTCATGATAATTGCCATATATCATTTTGTAGGATATCCTATTCCATGGCTATGTTCAAAATTTCAAAGGATTTCGTCAAAAAACAAGAAAGATATTGAGACTTTAGTTTCAGCCAATCAGAGCGAAGCGCACGTGCATGCGCGTGAGATCTTGCTATTTTGACCATGTCATATTGTTTGTGCTACTAATATATCCTTATATTATGAGTTTCAAAGCATTTCATCAAAAAGGTAAAAAGTTATGCCTATATCAATTAAATCGGTCATTTCACGTGTTGCACGTGCACGCTCTTGCAAGCACGTGCGCGCAAAATGACCTTTGTTCCGCAAATCTACATAACATGTCTACTGACCCTAAAAAGGTTTTACCTAAGTCGGATGTGTAGTTTACAAGATCACTCCCGGACAAAAAAGTACCCAGGAAGAAGAAGAAGAAGAAAAATAATAATAATAAGAAACAGAGTAAAAACAATATGTTCCCCAACTTCGTTTGGGGAACATAATAATAAGAAACAGAGTAAAAACAATATGTTCCCCAACTTCGTTTGGGGAACATAATTAGTGCTGACTTTCACCTATGTTTACATGGTTTACGATTGTTTCACAGTTGCATGATCTAATATACAAACTCAGGATGGTTTTTCCGTCCTTAAATTAGTTAAGCCTTATTGGATGGATTTCTCGTCCAACTGATTCAGATAATTCATTAGACGGGATAACCGTCCAAATGTTCAAGAAAAATGGTCTGACCTGTATAAATCACCATCCAATCGGTGTCCGATCAAGTATTTTCTTGTTTACTTTAAACCATTTAAGTAAGATATCTTAAATTCCAATTCATTCAAGATTCTGGTTATTCTAAATTTACAACGTTTCAAATGATAAAAAGTACATAAAACATCATTAAACTTACCCACTATCTCTCTGTCGTGTTCTTGTTTTTCATCCATTTTGACGCTACCACGTGACCGGAATGGACTTTGTAAAACTCAGAGCAAGTGCGGTCGTACTTTATATTAAGAATTTTTCCGGAATTCTGACGACTTGGCCTTTCAGATCTTTGTATATACAATAAAAGCCGCTATTTAATGAACTCGAATGATAGGACGGGAATTCCGTCCATTTCAACTGGACGGTTTTCCGTCATGGACTTGACTGGTGTATAATTAATAAGGGCCAATTAATAATGACCTTACAATGAGTATGAAAAACGTCAGTCAGCATTTGACTTAGAAACAGATGATACAAACATATGGAAGGGAATTACCGCCAAAAGTCTATGTATCTTGCTTTTATTCTTATTCTGCCTACTTCTTTATGCTTTGTTATTGTTGTAATTATATGTCGCTTTATTGTTTTCGTATTCGTCTTTATTACATTTCACTTTGACTTTTATCCTTCTTCATTTTGCCCTTACTTCTATGTTGCTTTATTCTTGTAGATTCATTTTACTTTCTTTTCAATTGATTCAGTTTCTTAAATGATTATCTCTATTACGAACGTGAATTCAATCACACAAAGAATGAAGCATATTCAATGAAGACGAATACAAGTTGTCAAAATTTAGTGCCGCATTATAACGCTAGGTGGCAGGGGTGTTCGCTACGAGTGTTGGTAAAACTAGGTAAGCAAACCCGGGCCGGGGTTATTCGAGATTTTTCAATTTTCTGCCTTAATACTTTATCAATCGAACTTAAATTTTCAAATGATGTTTGTTATAAGTTCAGGTATGTACCCGATAATGCCACTCCCTCGGAAGTTGGTAATATTTCCCCTGGAAGACTGTCTACATAGTGATGCTTCCTTTGGAAGATTATACAGTGAGACTTCCCCCGGGGAAGTTTCAATATATATAGCTAGTCTTCCGTGGGAAATCTCGCTGTATATAGCAATTCGTCCCCCTTCATAGCAACCCCTCCCCCGAATAGTTTTTTTTAAATCGTAAAACAATGTTTATATACTAACGTTTCAGTTTTTGAAGAAAAGTTATCCGTCCTATATGAATAAATTTTTTAATGATATCATTTTAATAGTGGTTAGTAATTAAATCATTTTAACCATTTAGTTAAACATAGATAATTTTCACGAGTATTAATGGATAATGACTCCCCCCCCCTGGACGCAGCCCCCCACCCCACCCCACCCCCGGGTGCAGTCGCCCGCGTGGCACTGTGGTTACGGCGTCTGCTCTAGAGTCACGAAACACAGTAGTAAGGAGTCGATCAATACGTCGTGGGTTCGAATCATAGTCCCACTATGGGACGTGGAGTTCGGTCCTTCGGATGAGATCTAGACCGCATTATCCGAGGTCCCGTATCGCAGTAGGTGCTGGCCCGAAAAAAGATCCCTCACTGCTCAATGGCTATAAGTGCCGGGTATATAGGACAAATTTGCAGCTCTCCACCGGCAAGAGGTGGCTTCTCCATTTGAGTTAAAAATTCTCCAATTTAAAGGGACGTTATACAATGTACAATCACACCCCCAAGTCTCAATATATATACTGACTTCCGTCTGAACGACCTCCTATGGGGTAAGTTTCACCACATGCGCGGATCTAGAGGGGGGTCGTGGGTCAGCCCTCCCCCCCGGAATTTACAAGGTTAAGAAATGTATATACTAAAGCAAGAAAAAAATTACCTTGGAATCCCCCACCCGGTAAACATTAATATGTGTGAAATGGGTATAAAAAGTGAAGGATTTGAGGCAATAGAAGTCATAGACTACAACCCCCCCCCCCCCCCAACGAAATAGGATTTTCACGTTTGGGCGAGTTTAGGTTTTTTTGTTTTTGTTTTTTTTTTTTTTTTGCTTGTCAAGAAATTTCTGGGATTGGAATTTTTTTTGACAGGGGTGGACCCCCCCCCCTAGAAAAATATTTCTGGATCCGCGCCAGCACCGGTAGAGGGGAGGGTGGCCACGAAACATTTTCCTAAACGTAACAGACTTTTTACTACTGGCAAAGTTCAGCGAAAGGCTTGTTTGCCCCCATCCCTTACACTTTTTGTTGCAGCACTAATAGTCAATTTATATTTTAAAAGTCATGTACTTAGTGAGGAATATATGGTACTGAAAAAAGTTTACGAAATCCCCCCCCCTCCCCTTCACCACCACCAAATAGAATTTTCAAGTTTTAAGATTTTTTTTTGCTCTCCTGGCTGATGTAAAATACGGTGCGTACTAAAGATATTTCTTTCCTTTATTGAAAAGTACTATTTCAACATAAAATAATATAGCAGAAAAGAAGACCGGGGAGTTTCTAGTATGCCTGGGGTGTAGCCTGGTTCCGACTTCGCCTACCCATAACGCTCCTCACTCCTTTGCAAAGCCCCGTCCCTAGAATCACACGCATGAGCAGTTACTATTTGTCGTGAAATAAAGTTCAATTCAGTGGAAGGTCCTGAAAAACAAATCCATTTATAAGGGGTAACTAGTATCAAAATATTTAACATTTTTATGTCAATTAAACTGGAATTCAATTATCCAACAAATAACTTTGATAAAGTTATATTTTTTCAGGCGAGAGAACAGTGACGTAGCATCGTTTTTAAAAATTCAAGCTAACTGGCTGAAAACAACTTGACAAGCAAAAAAAAAAAAAAAAAAAAAAAAAAAAAAAAAAAAAAAAAAAAAAAAAAAAAAAAAGGAAATTTACAAACTTGAAAATACATAGGCGTCGGAACCGGGGAGGGGGAGGGGGGCTTAGCCCCCACCTTTCTTTCCAAAGATAGACTTAGAACAGACATTGAACATTGCTGCGTAGGTATAGCCCCCCCCCCCTTTCCATGGACACGATGCAGTATAGGTTTAAAATGGGGAAAGTGGTGGTGTTTTGAAAAAAAAAATTGGCACTGAGGTTCAACCCCCACTCCCCCCCCCCCCTCCTCGAAATTGGATTTTTGTGTTTGGACAGTGGACATTTCTTTTTTTTTTTTTTTGGCTTGTCAAGTTTTTTTTTTGAAGTTCTAAAAAAAATTTCTTTACACTTTGCCACCCCCCCCCCGGGCCCCAACTTTCACTTTGTCCGACGCCATTGAAATCCTATTTCGGGGCGGGGTGGGTTTTGGGTTAGATTCAACTTCTTCTATAGTATCAAATTTAATAAATTTTTCCCTACCATACTACATTAACCTTATTTGACCCTTACCCTTACAAAAAGTGAGTCGGCCCTTCAATGAACATATTCAGCAAATTATATAAAGTTATGTCTGAAATAAGAGGCCGCTATTCCTGTGTGCCCAGAGAAAATAAATATGGAGTTTCCATCATTGGATCAGTTCAGAAGTTCGATTGATAAAGTATTAAGGCAGAAAATTGAAAAATCTCGAATAACCCCGGCCCGGGTTTGCTTACCTAGTTTTACCAACACTCGTAGCGAACACCCCTGCCACCTAGCGTTATAATGCGGCACTAAATTTTGACAACTTGTATTCGTCTTCATTGAATATGCTTCATTCTTTGTGTGATTGAATTCACGTTCGTAATAGAGATAATCATTTAAGAAACTGAATCAATTGAAAAGAAAGTAAAATGAATCTACAAGAATAAAGCAACATAGAAGTAAGGGCAAAATGAAGAAGGATAAAAGTCAAAGTGAAATGTAATAAAGACGAATATGAAAACAATAAAGCGACATACAATTACAACAATAACAAAGCATAAAGAAGTAGGCAGAATAAGAATAAAAGCAAGATACATAGACTTTTGGCGGAAATTATCTTCCATACAAACATTGATTAACTTTTTTTTAAATAACTGCATAATTCATGTTCATGATAGGTACAAAAATAGAAAGCAATTCAGACATTCAAATTTTTTTTATTACATGTAATAATGTATCATGTGTCCTTAATGATAGACTGCATTTGATGACTAGATATCGACCATAGAACGTACCAAATGATGACTGCTTACTTTCTTACTTCATCAACTACATGTCTGGCAGTAAGTTACATCGTTTTAGGAATTATTCATACGTAGAGCAGGCTCTTGCGTGTCCAATCAAATGAAAGATATAAGCCCCATAAACAGGTGATAAGGGTGTATTACTGCACAAGTCAGGGAAGTTGACGATTGTAATTTTAGTTGAAGTCAAAGCTTTTCTGTTAGATTACCATTAACTACTGTCTTTTTCTAATAAAATATACAAATACTATATGAAACAATTGTATCAGACTCTGTGGAATGAGCACAGGCTTTCCTCTATTCAATTAAATTGACTTCTCGTTGATGGAAATAAATATATTAACTAAAATAAACAGATATACTTTTATATAGATAAAGTCGGGGAAACGCTTTTTCTGCTTTTAATGACAATTAAGGAAGAATTACACCCCTCCCCCACTGTCGGATGGTATTATTGATATAAAACGGTTGAACTTTGCGTCAGAGAAGCTAAGGACTAATTATCCGATCCTGTACTAGCAAATTTTGTTTGAAGTGATTAGTACATCAAAAGTGAAATGATATTG